>NW_026734098.1:0-54470 GCF_028476545.2 Physella acuta
TGTGCCTTGATTTATTTTAACCGTTTAAAAAATATTTTTGCCTTAAACTATTTTTAACATGGTTAACGTTGTTTTCTGTGTAAAATAATTGAATATTCTGTTGATTGGATAGAACCGCTTGTATGTATATTGTATACAAGTGTTATGCTAACACCTTGCTTCAAAGCATCGGCTGAAACAAAGGCTTTTGTGTAATTTTTTTACCTAGAGGCGTAGCTAAAGGGATGTATTTTTTTAGGGGGGGGGGGGGTGCCCATGGCGCCGACTCTAGAGAGGCGCCAAACGCCGTAGAAAAAAAATAATTAAAAAAAACTCATTTTTGTAACTACATTTCTGAATTATACACAGTAAAATTCCTAGAGTAGACTGCTACTTGGCTTTACAGGCAGATTTGACTTTTTTTCTATAGTAACTGTGTGAAACAAGAATAAAAACTTAAGAAAAGGTGGCTAGTAAAATCGCCACCGACTTTACCAAAGTGGGAGGGGGGAGGGAGGCGTTTTTTTTGTCAACTTGAAAAACTATATATATATAATTATATAGGAGGGAATCGCTTTTAAATGATAGTTCGCCCTGGCATCGAAATAAGTAGCTACGCCCCTGGTTATACATATAGGATTAGTGTTAACGGAATTGTTATAAGCCTTTAATATTGATGTTTTCCCCCACATTCCACGTGAAACCTATTTAGAGTAACAGAGATAGCAGTGAGCTAGCTATATTTCTGTCTGTTGTATTTTTTGTATTTTTTTTAGTTTACCATTGCAATTGGAGCCTCTGGATCATTGTGTAATTTTTTTACACGTAGCTTTACCATTAGTTTAATTAGCAATCTTTGTGTTTGAATGTAGGTCTTGACTTATTTACCGAAATAGATTTGTTATTTTATAAGAAAACTGAAATCTATTCACCAGTGGTATATTTTAAATAATTTAAACAATGTATATATATATATATATATATATATATATATATATATATATATATATATATATATATATATATATATATATATATATATATTGAGAAACGACTGCTAAATATGTAGCAGAATTTGTAAAGAAAATTGTAGGTGCTATTTTTTTTGCTGAAAACACGACTCCCATCTGTGGAGTGTGAATACAAATTCTAATATTTGACCGGAAGTAAGCGGAAATTAGGGGCGGCAACTGATCGCGGAATAAAAGGGGAAACTAATGGTCATGACGTCAGTACTTCTGCTGCCTAGTCACGTCAAATAGAATAAATGTTTCCTTATATAAATATTTTTTAAAGTTTAAATTACAGTTACCTCCCATGTTAATAAGGGAGACAATTTGTAATTCTCCTTCCGCGGGGAGCCTGAATATCTGAGTGAAAAAGATTGTTTGTATGACGCTTTTCTTACAAGTGTATATAAATAGGTTGTCTAAATGCTAAGCAGGTTCGGTCTGTTTGTTATTTGATTTCATCTGCACTGGGGCATGGCTTGGACAGAACGCGCGAACTATAGAGTCGTAACTTCATGTCAGACAATGGGGGGGGGGGGAGGGGGGTTCATAGAGAGAGAGAGAGAGAGAGAGAGAGAGGGAGAGAGAGAGAGAGAGGGGTATAGAAGTGTTAGAGGTAGAGATAGGGAAAAAGAGAGGAGAGGGAGTGTGAGAGGGTGATATACAGAGTGATAGAGAAAAGAAAACAGAAAGAGAGAGAGAGAGAGAGAAGTTTAGGGTTACAAAGAAGAAAACACAATTTTAAAATTAAAACCAAAATATACTACTAAATCCGCCCCTGACTAATACGCAGACATTTATCCAGTTGACCAAGTAAAGGTTTAGACATAGGAGGGCCCTCTAGGTAAAAATTACGAAGCCAATCTGACTTTTATATTCATTATTTAAAACGTCGTGTTACAATCTGGTGGGGAGAGCAGTGTTTCTTCCAGACTTTTTTCTCCGGGCGGGGGGGGGGGGGGGAAGGGGCTGTTGACACTGGTACAAGTATATGTTTTCTATATAAATTCTATTTCGTTCGGGGGGGGGGGGTAGAATTGCCTGTAAGAAACTCTGGCCCTTAACTGCGGCTTGGTCAGCCCCATTTTCTTATCCGCCACTGCCTGTTAAATAAAAAAGGTGAACAGACAGTGAAGAGAGCAATGACCTGCACCAAGCAGTACAAAACACCAAAACACGCAATGTTTTTACCGACATACAGATATCCGTTTCACATGAATAATAACTCTTTAACCTGATACTGTAACGCCGAGTGTATGTTATGATTACTTTATGTATACTTGTATTTATAAACATGATTTTTTTATAATGTTTATTAAAATTTGATGAGGAAAAAAAACATAGTTTTTTCTTTTCTTTTGAACGTTGTATTGCATGGAGCCCAGTACAGATTATAACAAGGATTATCGCACGGATTATCGCATGCGTGTGGTGTATTAAAAGATTAACCAAAAGAGAAGAGACGGTCATGGGCTAGAGTAAAAACAAAGGAAAACTTCACGTACAATCTGTGAACCGTATATAATGATTCATCTGCAATAGGAAACAATGCACCCAGCCAGGGGTGGACTGGGCCCACCGAGATTTCTTACCTGGGGGCCCACCAGAATAATTTACCTGGGGGCCCACCAGAATAATTTACCTGGCCCACCAGAATAATGTACCTGGCACACCAGAATAATTTACCTGGCACACCAGAATAATTTACCTGGGGGCCCACCAGAATAATTTACCTGGCACACCAGAATAATGTACCTGGCCAACCAGAATAATTTACCTGGCCAACCAGAATAATTTACCTGGCACACCAGAATAATTTACCTGGCACACCAGAATAATTTACCTGGCACACCAGAATAATTTACCTGGGGGCCCACCAGAATAATTTACCTGGCACACCAGAATAATTTACCTTGCACACCAGAATAATTTACCTGGCACACCAGAATAATTTACCTGGCACACCAGAATAATTTACCTGGGGGCCCACCAGAATATTTTACCTGGGGGCCCACTAGAATAATTTACCTGGGGGCCCACCAGAATAATTTACCTGGCACACCAGAATAATTTACCTGACACACCAGAATAATTTACCTGGGGGCCCACCAAAATAATTTACCTGAGAGCCCACCATAATTTTTCTTGGGGCCCACGATAATAATTTTTCTGGGGGCCCACCAGAATAATTTACCCGTGGGCCCACCAGAATAATTTACCCGGGGGTCCACCAGAATAATTTACCTGGGGGCCCACCAGAATAAGTTACCTGAGAGCCCACCATTATTTTTCTTGGGGCCCACGATAATAATTTTTCTGGGGGCCCACCAGAATAATTTACCCGTGGGCCCACCAGAATAATTTACCCGGGGGCCCAACAGAATAATTTACCTGGGGGCCCAACAGAATAATTTACCTGGGGGCCCACCGGAATAATTTACCTGGGGGCCCACCAGAATAATTTACCTGGGGACTCACCAGAATAATTTATCTGGGGGCCCATCAGAATAATCTACCCGGATTTTTCCCGGTAGACAAAAACAATTGAACAACGTTTTGAACATCTTGTCTTTATAAGAATGAACACAAATGTTCGGATCCTGTTTAAGGCCGTCAATAAAACATAATCGCGCTGTACTTAACTACCACACCGTTCTTTGAGTATATCTATCAACTTTGTAAATTTTTCAGAGGATAGAAAACACCGTCAGATGACTGCAGTCATATTTCGGATTAGCTAAGTCAAGATTGAGTTAGTATGACCTGGGGTCGGTGTGGTCGAGTCGGTAAAGCTCATGGTTGTTAAACCGAAAAGTCTCGAGTTCGAACCCTCGGGCAGATGAGGCTCGTTAGCTGGGGACAGCCACTCTTCTAGGAGAGAAAACTCCAAAATCAAACAATGTAGTTGTTTGTTATTGGTTGGACAAAGGTTATGGAAGCAAATCCAAACGGAAAAGCAGGCTGAAATCGGAGTCAATGGCCGAGTATGGTCGAGTCGGCTAAAGATCATGGTTGTTAAAATTCGAAAAAAGTTCAAACCCTCTTGCAGATAAAGCTCGATCCCTTCCAACACGAAACATTAATAACGAAGAAGAAGACTGCACTCATAATTTAGGTAATTCAAGATTAAGTTAATAGCACCTCTAGTAATTTTTATAATATAACCCTCTTAATACAGTATAGCTAGATTAATTAAGGTTTTTATAAATACGGAAATATGTTTTTACTAAACCAGGGTTAAATTACACCCGTATATTTAATTATTCTTAATCATGGGTGTGTATTTTAAAACTAGAATTCCAAAATATTAGCACAAATTTACATTTGGCATAGTAAATGAGACATACACAGTGGAGTATTTAAATAATGAATAACGAACAGTTATATGCCAATGACATATTTTAATAAAGTGTTGGGCATACAGAAAAGTACCGTAAGAAAAATAAAAGGGGGGGGGGGGTACTGCAGAGGCGTAGCGACCCTTCTTCAAACACTACCCCCCCCCCCCAAACTTTCGATTTCCACCCCCCCCCCTTCAAACTTTCGATTTCCACCCCCACCCCCCCTCAAACTTTTAATTTGCACCCCACCCCCCCCCCCCCCCATATATTTTTAAATTTTTTTATATTTATAATGCAAAAATGCAGCTTAAATAAGATTTTAATTTGTTTTTACAACCCGTTATGGCGCCCCCTAAATATGTACCCCCCCCTTCGCTACGCCTCTGGGTTACTGCAATCAATAGTAGAATTGCGTTCCACTATAGTACTACTACTAACGATTTATGACGGTTCGTGACCCGTGAGGACATTTAGTTCATGAATTATTTATTCACGTGAAAAACGTGAAAGTCCTTGAGCCAATCAGCGAACAGCTGGGTCGTTCATCAGCCAATCAGGAAGAAACTTGGGCTATCTTTAGCCAATCGTTGACGTCCAGGGTCAGTACTGCGCTATAAATTGTAAATTAGGAAATAATTCATCACAGATTAGACTGAGAATCATTTCTGGGCTATATTTAGTTCATAATGTGTCGTTAGTATCTGTTGACTAAATTACGAAATATCACGGACTATGCAAGGAAACATTTTAAAGCGGGTTTATAAACAGTGCAGAGAGCTACTTGTCTGTGTGTTGTGTTTCTATATCTGTAAATGTCTTTGTGAAAGTATGTGTCAGTGTGTATGCATATTCGTGTATATATATATATATATATATACAGAGGCGTAGCGAGGGGGGGGGGGGGGGGGGGGGGGGGGGTGCGGATCGCACCGGGTGACACCATTTAGGGGGGTGACACCAAGGCAAAAAATAGCGGGTGCAGTGCAAATCGAAAGTACGAGGGGGGGGGGGGGGGTGGAAATCGAAAGTTTAAGGGGGGGGGTGCAAATCGCAATCTGAAAGTTTGTCCCCGGGAAGAGTCACTACGCCTCTGAGGGGGTGACACCATTAAGTGCCGCACCGGGTGACACCCGACCTCGCTACGCCACTGTATATATATTTATATATATATATATATATATATATATATATATATATATATATATATATATATATACATACATATATATATATATATATATATATATATATATATATATATATATATATATATATATATATATATTCATGTCTGTGTATGCCAATGTGCATATTTTTGTGTGTGCATGTATGTTTGTAGATTTTTTTTGTATATGGCATGTGTGTCTATGTATGTAAGTGTGTCTGTATATATTTATTTTTCTGCCTGTACGTGTATCTGTTCACTTACGTGTCACTCATTAATTTAACTAATTTGACCTCATTAAACTTCTACCATACCCGTATACGCATAACTCACCAAGAAAACAATTCGGCCAACCAAAAAAAAAGAGACAAAACCTATTTGACCGACTGATAATCTCGCAGCTTTCCCCACTTACTAAGGGCGTTCATCCTAATGTTCATTTCCCTTCAACCTAATGGTGATCTCCCTTGTATGTGACAGACTGGCCTGCTATTTTTAGCCATCGGATATTTCAGCGCGTAGTAAGAAGAAGCTGCCGGGGAATCTAAGTCAAAAAGGTAAACATTTATTTCAGGTTTGTGTGGCTCACTGTGGGGGATCATGGGGATGGCGTGACTCTCCCCCCCCCCCCACTCCCCCCCCCCCACTCTCCCGCCCCCACTCCTGTTGAAATAATATTTTTAAGTATACATTTTGTTATGTTTGAAAATCGTCGCATTGTAAATTGAAAAAGTGACCATTCCTATCCTGGTGTTCCAGGGGTTATATGAAGTAGAGTTCATCTGTTTCTGTGACCTCGGATACCTTAGTTTGCCCTAGCTTGAGTCAGGTACCCATCAGAGCTGGGTGGACTCAGGGACGTCCTATGGACAAACTTGGATCCGAACTCGAGACTTTTAGGATAGCAGCTGCGTGCACTAGCTTCTGACCAAACGGAAAGATAGTTTGATAATTAATCAACTGTTATATAATTTTAGATAATTAAGTAAGCATTTAATTTTTAGTGCCAAAACATGTTTACAAAACCGGCCATTAAAAAAAAACACTGACCATCCCTCAATTTTTCTGTTCGAGCTTTGCATTGTGGCCTCATTTGCATTAATTACACTTTAGTTTATCTGCCGATAATTCAATATATTTTCTAAATATTTTAATTACTGTCGGGTTTCTACTTGTTAATGATTACAATTTGTTTTATACCTGATTATTTAGTTGAATTTTATATTTTAAAGCATAGCACTTTTTGAATATATTTCTTAGAAAAAAAAATATAAACCTAATTAAATTAAACTATGTTTTTTTTTTTAAAAACGTAGCTTTGAAAACAATTTTCAGATATCTTCTTAAAAGTTACAAGTTTTCCGTCGTACTGTAGACAGAGATGGGCTTTTGTTTTTCTAATCTAAAATACGAACACTTATTCAAATAAAATGTGTCACGTATACTTGTAATAGAAGGACAATTTTAAAAATTAATTTTAAAATAAACAATAAATACGTCAGTATGAATCATGTAAATGAAAATTTTGGTCGGGCCAAGGCTGTTTTTATTTCAGTAATTATTTTAGTCTCGCTAGCGGGATACTTGCAAAAACAAAGACACCTTGAGGTGGGGAAGTCTTACAGTAATTACTGCGTCTGGAGGTCAGTTTCTAGGTCAGTTTCATCTGACCACTTCTAGACTTCTAGAAGACATGTCACATTACTCTCGCTTGGACATTTAATTGACCTGGTTTTAAGTCCTTAAGAAATGCCGTAAATTTTCTGGCATATGCAAACTAGGATACCTAATACTAGGTTCCTCCACGCAAATAAATTTTGAATATACAAAAAGTATTTAAAATAAACACAGCGTAGACCCCCCCCCCCCCTTTTTTTTTGTTTGGTCCATCTATTCTCTTCCTAACTACTACCGCCGCTACTACTTTGTGGGCACTGTGGGAGGCACTACTCTATGGCCGCCACAAGACTGTGGGAACTACTCTATGGCCACTAGAATGTGGCCACCACTAGACTGTGGCCATCGAGCCTTCAATGACTGCTAGATATCATTATAAGTGTTAAACTGCAAAACGATGAAAGCTGATAGTACAATAATTATGGAAATCTATTCCCACCCTACATACACCCTACATATAGCCTACATAAACCCTACATATTGTCTTCATACAGCCTACAAATTGCCTTAATATAGCCTATTTACAGCCTACATAATGCCCACATACAACCTACCTACAGCTTACATACAGCCCACATACAGCCTACATACAGCATACATACAGCATACATACAGCCTACATACACATACAGCCTACATACAGCCTACCTACAACCTACATACAGCCTAAATACAGCCTACATACAGCCTACACACAGCATACATAACCCTACATACAGCCTACATAACCCTACATACAGCATACATAACCCTACATACAGCCTAAATACAGCCTACATACAGCCTACACACAGCCTACATACAGCACACATACACCCTACATACAGCATACCTATAGCCTACATACATCCCACATATAGCCCACATACACCCTACATACAACCTACATACAGCCTACATACACCCTACATACACATACAGCCTACATACAGCCTACATACAACCTACATACAGCCTACATAGAACCTACATACACATACAGCCTACATACAGCCTACATACAACCTACATACAGCCTACATAGAACCTACATACAGCCTACATAGAACCTACATACAGCCTACATAGAACCTACATACAGCCTACATAGAACCTACATACAGCCTACATACAACCTACATACAGCCTACATACAACCTACATACACATACAGCCTACATACAGCCTACATAGAACCTACATACAGCCTACATAGAACCTACATACAGCCTACATAGAACCTACATACAGCCTACATAGAACCTACATACAGCCTACATACAACCTACATACACATACAGCCTACATACAGCCTACATAGAACCTACATACAGCCTACATACAGCCTACACACAGCCTACATACAGCACACATACACCCTACATACAGCATACCTATAGCCTACATACATCCCACATATAGCCCACATACACCCTACATACAACCTACATACAGCCTACATACAACCTACATACACATACAGCCTACATACAGCCTACATACAACCTACATACAGCCTACATAGAACCTACATACAGCCTACATAGAACCTACATACAGCCTACATAGAACCTACATACAGCCTACATAGAACCTACATACAGCCTACATACAACCTACATACACATACAGCCTACATACAACCTACATACAGCCTACATAGAACCTACATACAGCCTACATAGAACCTACATACAGCCTACATAGAACCTACATACAGCCTACATAGAACCTACATACAGCCTACATAGAACCTACATACAGCCTACATACAACCTACATACACATACAGCCTACATACAGCCTACATAGAACCTACATACAGCCTACATAGGACCTACATACAGCCTACATAGAACCTACATACAGCCTACATAGAACCTACATACAGCCTACATACAACCTACATACACATACAGCCTACATACAGCCTACATAGAACCTACATACAGCCTACATAGAACCTACATACAGCCTACATACAACCTACATACACATACAGCCTACATACAGCCTACATAGAACCTACATACAGCCTACATAGAACCTACATACAGCCTACATACAACCTACATACACATACAGCCTACATACAGTCTACATAGAACCTACATACAGCCTACATAGAACCTACATACAGCCTACATAGAACCTACATACAGCCTACATACAACCTACATACACATACAGCCTACATACAGCCTACATAGAACCTACATACAGCCTACATACAACCTACATACACATACAGCCTACATACAGCCTACATAGAACCTACATACAGCCTACATAGAACCTACATACAGCCTACATAGAACCTACATACAGCCTACATACAACCTACATACAGCCTACATACAACCTACATACACATACAGCCTACATACAGCCTACATAGAACCTACATACAACCTACATACAGCCTACATACAACCTACATACACATACAGCCTACATACAGCCTACATAGAACCTACATACAGCCTACATACAACCTACATACAGCCTACATACAACCTACATACACATACAGCCTACATACAGCCTACATAGAACCTACATACAACCTACATACAGCCTACATACAACCTACATACACATACAGCCTACATACAGCCTACATAGAACCTACATACAGCCTACATACAACTTACATACAGCCTACATACAACCTACATACACATACAGCCTACATACAGCCTACATAGAACCTACATACAACCTACATACAGCCTACATACAACCTACATACACATACATCCTACATACAGCCTACATACAACCTACATACACATACAGCCTACATACAGCCTACATACAACCTACATACACATACAGCCTACATACAGCCTACATACAACCTACATACACCCTACATACAGCCTACCTTCACCCTTCTGACACCTTAGATAAAGTCTACATAATACCCCACATGCGTCCAACAAACGGTTCACTTCCAGACTAGCCCACATTCATTAACTAACCATGATTAGATCTAATTAACTTAAACAAAAACGGCTTCTCTGAATGAAAAGACGCCATAAAATTCTGCGGCTAAGGAAACTCATTGTTAGCCAGACTGGGTAAAGTGCAGACCATCTCGCAGTGTTGATGACCAGATTGGGTAAAGTGCAACCCGTCGAGTAGTACCCATATTGATGACTATATTGGGTAAAGTGCAGACCATCTCGCAGTGTTGATGACCAGATTGGGTAAACTGCAACCCATCAAGTAGTATCTACATTGAAGGCTAGACTGGATAAAGTGCAACCCATTTCGCAATGCTGATGATCAAATTGTGTAAATTGCAACCCAGAAGCGCAGCGAGGGGGGGGGGGTACATATGTCCCCGGGCGCCAAAATGGGTTGGAAATACAAATTAAAATATCATTTTAGGTGCAGTTTTGCATTATACATATAAAAATATGAAAGTTTGAGGGGGGGGGGAATGCAGATGGAAAGTTTCAGAGGGGTGGGGGTGGGTTGCAAACTGAAAATTGCAAGGTTGTTCCCGAGCGGGGCACCAAATTGGAAGTTTGTCCCCGGGCGCCGGAAAGGGTCGCTACGCCTCTGGTGCAACCCATCTCGCACTATCAACATTGAAGGCAAGACTGGGTAAAGTGCAACCCGTTTCGCAGTACCAACATTTATATCCGACTGGGTAAAGTGCAACCTGTCTCGCAGTACCAACATTTATGTCAGACTTGGTAAAGTGCAACCCTTCTCGCAGTACCAACATTTATACCAGACTGGGTAAAGTGCAACCTGTCTCGCAGTACCAACATTTATACCAGACTGGGTAAAGTGCAACCTGTCTCGCAGTACCAACATTTATACCAGACTGGGTAAAGTGCAACCTGTCTCGCAGTACCAACATATATGTCAGACTGGGTAAAGTGCAACCCTTCTCGCAGTACCAACATTTATGTCAGACTGGGTAAAGTGCAACATGTTTCGCAGTATCCACCACTCACTCGAAGTCCAGCAATTGGGGTAATAAAACTTAATGGCGTTTCTATGTAAGTGAGTTCAGCATTGGATCTAAGAAAGAGGATGTAGAAGATATAGCGATAGTGGACACTTTCTAGAAAAAAAAATAAGTCCGTTCCAACCTAACCCGACGCTATATAACGTAATGTAACTTTTTTTTAAAATCACTACCTCACATTTTATAAGATTTGTAAATACATTCAACGTTCCTCCAACCCCACTCGTAAATCAACAACGTCATTCTAATTAACATTTTATACAACAAAACGTGATTTTTCAAGTTGAATAAAAGAAATCTCATAATTTGTGATGTTGGGTAGTGTTAATGTGTGGTTAATGTGTGGTTAATGTGTGGTTAATGTGTGGTTAATGTGTGGTTAATGTGTGGTTAATGTGTGGTTAATGTGTGGTTAATGTGTGGTTAATGTGTGGTTAATGTGTGGTTAATGTGTGGTTACTGTGTGGTTAATGTGTGGTTAATGTGTGGTTAATGTGTGGTTAATGTGTGGTTAATGTGTGGTTAATGTGTGGTTAATGTGTGGTTAATGTGTGGTTAATGTGTGGTTTATGTGTGATTTATGTGTGGTTTATGTGTGAAGGTGTTATAAAGAGATAGGTTGAGGTTTGAGTCATTGTATTCAGCGAACATTGGGCATCGTGTTAGCGGGATAGGTGTGATGTTTGATAGATTGCAGCGGCGTTTCTTTCAGACTTGTTTCTCCGGAGGGGCACTTGGGCACTTGAAACTTTGAGGGTGGACTAAATTTTCCGGGGGGGGGGGGGGGGGGAGGGAGCGGACACTGGTAAAAGTAAATATTTTCAATATAAATTATATTTCGTTCGGGAGGGAGGGGGGCGGTAAACAGGTGGGAGTGGGGGTCGAGATGCTTAGATGTGTGTGTGTGTGGGGGGGGGGGGGTGGCTGGGTTGTGGGTAGAGATGCCTCAAAGAAACACTGATTGTTTAACGTAAGGTTATGCTGTTGCCACAAACTCGATGTTCGAAAATGTGAATTAAAAAAAAAAAACAATTATTTTAAAACCATAAATTAAAGATGGCGTTTTGATTTTAAAAAAAAAATATTTTTAATCAAAACGCATAAAATAGCACAAACCCATTACAAGTGTTTACATTTAATTATAATCACAAATCGGATGTTTACAAACAAGTAAAACAAACAGATTAATGATTTTTATTTAAAACGCAACCAACGCGAAATTTTAATGCGCCGCTAAACATTAAAGCTTTTATTTTAATTTGCAAATGATTCAATTATTTCTTTCCTAAAGAAGTTTCATTAAAACACGACACAGTTAATTATAATCAAAAGAGTAAAAAAGGGTAAATTAAATTTGGTTAGAGAATAAATGTCACTGGCGATTTAAATGCATTAAGAATATGGTTTTTTGGACAGCAAATTTAAATGAGGGCAAAGCCAAGGTCTTCTCTAAAGCTAAGTCGTCTGCAGATAGTGTTTTCTAAAACCGACATCTCGCGTTTTTTTTTTTTTTTTAGATTCAACACATTCTGGTGTAATTTTCGGGTTTAGAAATTACAACCCCTTTCATACACACACACACACGCACACACATACATACACTCACACACACACAAACAATAACACACACTTCCCCCCTTGCAAAAACCTTTTGATGAACATAAGGGGAAAGAGCTATCTATATATATATATATATAATTCTCTTCTTGGAGACCCTAGAAAACACCAAGCTGTAAGCGCGCTCCCTACCACCCCCACCCCCACATGGTCTGGTGAGCTGTGGTTCACGCTAATTGTTTACAATCGAAGAGCCGGGTTTAGTGACGGCTATTAGGGACAGATAATTTAGTTTGAAACGATTTTAAAGTTAGGGGAGGTAACTAAGAGGAGGCTGCTATCACGGGGGGGGGGGGGGGGGGGTTGGGGAAAGGAGGGGGGGGGGGGGTTATCGTCCTTAACGAGCTACTGATAGTGTTTTAAAGCAAATATATTCAGTTGCAGCATTGGTACTGTCGAATTCACAAATTATGAATTACTGAAAAGTAGAAAATAAAACAACTTAATAGCGGCGTATGACACGCCGCTGGTCGGCTCGTGCTAAATAATAGCAAACAGACCAGAATCATTTGCTAATTTAGCCACACTGCGCAAATAGCCTACGGGAAAGTATCTTCACATATAAGGGGAAAATCTATTAAGTCCTAGATGAAGGCCTTAGTTTTTGTCAACAGTTTCAACAAAATGTCCAAATTAGCTTGATCAGGCCTCGGGAGTCTAGTCCCCCATTCTGAAACTCGACACAAATAACCGCGCCGAACTCCGTCCAACGCGATGTAACCCTATCTCCTGGTAACTAGACAACACCACAAGAGGGACGACTCGTGACTGAGGCCGCCCGCCAGTCTAGTCGACCCCGTCTGCACGCGACTGAAACAAAACATGCGCAGTGCGGGGCGCAGGGTGGACGGAATCGTGTGAGTGGGGGGAAAAAATGTTACAACTACCCATAATCCACCGCGATGTTTACATTTTTAACCTGGGTATCGTTTTAATTTTTGAATTAAAAACAATATCAACCAATTTCTTTCATAGAGGTTTGACTTATTACTGTATATCTGAACCTGGATAATCGCAAAGAAGTTTTCTTAATTGGTGTCGATACCGCCCACCATTTCAGCCAAAAGATGGACTAGTGACGTAATGATGGTTGTATTGTTTAATATTATTGTAAACAAAAACTTCACATCAAAATATTGCGGCTTTATCTCAAGGTAAGTTGTTTCAAACCTACCCCTGGGGATACTGATGTCCGATAATAGACTCCTCCGAAAATGGGTGTGTTAGGTTGTTATAGTAGTATTTTAATCTCGACTAGTTTTATGATAAGAAATTAGGGTTAAGCGTATGCTAGGACTAGGATTAAGGGTTAGGGTTAGGGGTAGGTTATCATTGACATTAGCAAGCCTAGTGTGTATTTAGTTAACTATCAGTAACCTAACATCCCCTTTTATCTATGATCTATTATCGGACACTGGTATAAAAAAATCTCTCAACCACCCCCCCCCCCCCATCTCCCGCCTTTCGTTTTAAAAAAAAAGAAACATATTTAAAAAAAAAAAAACATCAACTAATTTGCTATTTGTCCATCTATATTCTAGATCTAAATATATTTTTTACCACAAATAAAAACGCGCATACATGAAGTAACCCTAGAACTAAACCTAACGTGACACCTGCAATGTAACCCACCTCTTGCTTGTTATGTGTCGTCCGCATTTTTGACCCACTTTTTCTTTGGCCGATGTCGTCCAAATTTTAACCCACTTCTTTCTTGGTATATTTTATCTTCTCAATTTTTAACCCACTTCTTTCTTGGTATATTTTATCTTCTAAATTTTAACTCCATTCTTTCTTGATATATTTTATCTTCTCAATTTTAACCCCTTTCTTTGTTTTTATATTTTATCTTCTCAATTTTAACCCACTTCTTTCTTGGTATATTTTATCTTCTAAATTTTAACTCCTTTCTTTCTTGGTATATTTTATCTTCTCAATTTTAACCCCTTTCTTTCTTGGTATATTTTATCTTCTCAATTTTAACCCACTTCTTTCTTGGTATATTTTATCTTCTAAATTTTAACTCCTTTCTTTCTTGGTATATTTTATCTTCTCAATTTTAACCCCTTTCTTTCTTTTTATATTTTATCTTCTCAATTTTAACCCCTTTCTTTCTTGGTATATTTTATCTTCTCAATTTTAACCCACTTCTTTCTTGGTATATTTTATCTTCTCAATTTTAACCCCTTTCTTTCTTGGTATATTTTATCTTCTCAATTTTAACCCCTTTCTTTTTTTATATATTTTATCTTCTCGATTTTAACCCCTTTCTTTCTTGGTATATTTTATCTTCTCAATTTTAACCCACTTATTTATTGGTATAAGTCGGAGTAAAAGCTCACATAATTAGCTTAGTGTGAGTCACAAAGCTTTTAGGTTTTACTTTGCGTAAAAACACAACTGGGCTAGAGTAAGTCATAATCTTCAATCGGCAGGATCTCTTGAAGTCTTATGTTCAATCAAGTCTCATTAATTTGATGCAAATAAATGTAAAGTAATTAATTAGTGTAGGCCAGTGACATAATTTGATGCAAGACATGCCTAACCTAATTAATTCTATATAGGCATGTTACATAAGTTGACACAAGACATTTGTAAACTAATTAATTTGGTGTAGACCATTAACATAATTAGATGAAATAAATGAGTAAGCTAATTATTATAGGTTGATTACTTAATCTTACCTTCGCCATATAACGTCATATCTGTGCTGTCAAATCATTATCTTCTTAAATAATAAAATCGCTCAAAGGCAACAATTAATCCTAATACTTAATTAGTTTTCATGATTCCTCCACAAGACAACATCAAATCTCCCCCACGCCTCTCTGCCAGAGATCCTAAACCAAACCAAACCTTAATCCTAAACGTAATCTTAATTTTAAAATTATCCTTTTGTTGTGGTCCGCCTAAAGCCATCTTACCGAAGAATTATTTGCTGTTTTTTGGTAAACAGCTAAACGAGGCTAATCACATGTAATGCGACATGACGATAGCAAATAGAGGGGGAAAAAGTTTCAAGAATGTTAGATCTTGTGTCAACCAGTTTTCATTACGTTTTTTTTTTAAAATACCCAATCCTAATACATAATAATATTATTAGCTTTTTGTATATTATACTTCAGACTATATTTATATTATTTAATCTATGAATGCAAAAAAAGTTGTCTTTGTGATAGTTCGGGTTGAAACTATTAAAAACGTTATACGTTTTACCCTAATTTTTTTTAGTGTAAAAAAATTACTTTGATGATAGGATTTTCAAAACCTTGTCGCCCTGTCTTCCTTTGTTATTTTTCTCTTTATTGCCCAAGAAAGAAGAAGAGTTCACCTGTTTCACTTACCTTGGTACATAAAGGGATTGTGGTCAGTACAATGCCTAGCCGCATTAGTTTTCCATAACCTAAGTTAGGTACCCATCAGGAATAGGTGAATTGAAACTAAATTAAATTTAAGTAGCCTATTTACTAAGATCACTGTTCGTTCACTCCGGAAGTCTCACGTCCCCCCCCCCCCCCAATCGGAACAACAACAATGCCTTGACCTTTATATAGAATCGAGATTGTATTAGGTCATTCTGGTGCAACATTTTCTGTAGGTTGTAATTATTTTATGGTTTTGATTTAAATAATACATTAAACTCATTTTTAGCGCAATTTCCATACGGACAATTGCGATTATTAACTCGTCATTTCTGGATGGATGAATGAATGAATGGATGTGTGTCCGCAGCTTTAAGTCGTATCTCCTCCTCAACGAAGCAATATCGAGGAATAGTTCCAAAAGCAAATATGTTAAGCAAGTTCCGAGGATGATTGTGGGCCAAAAAAAATTCCCGGAATTTCTTCCTGGATTTCCCGGAAAAGCCAAAAAAAAAAAAACCTCGAAAACATGCAGTTTTTGGCCCATATCTCGGCAACCAGACCACTTAGCGACTTGAAACATTTACCAATCGATTCCTGCCATAATTTAGAACAATATTGCCGAAGAAAGTTTTCAAAAATATCCTTTCGTTCGGTCACAAATCTTTTTTTTTTAAATTACATAAACACCTACAAACCGATCGTTCTCCTAGCTTGAACGCACCCCAGCATTATACGTCTTGTGTTTTGTCCCCGTGTGTGCTTTACGTTACGACAGAGCTATTTTTAGATAACATAAGGAAATTGCGCTTAAATTGTCACTAGACTTTTTTTTTGTCATAATCTCATAAATGTTTCTAGAATATTGTCGTATTGTTATACACCAAAAATGAAAAAAAAGGAGTAAAAAGTAGTTTAAAATACGAACTACATGCTAAAAAAAACAATAGGTTAAATAACCTTAAACACTGCTGATATTCTAAACCTGACCCTAACCCTGACCCTAACCGTTCCAAATAAAGAGGTGTACGTGTGATACTGCCAGTTTACCTATCGGATTACTTCAGCCCCACTCTACTTCAGCACTATTTTTATGGCGGTATCACCACGATAACCGTGCATCAATATTTTAGCAGGGTCATTTATCAAGAGTGGCAGCGTGCCGGACAAGCGGTTCTGAGTCAAAGATTACAGCGATAAATCCCAACTGCCATAGCAGGTTTGCCGCGCATTCTGACTGCGCATGTTTCCAAACACCGGAAATGTTTACTGACTGTCCAGCATAAAAATCTAGACAAACTTGTAAAACATAAAACTGAGTTTTAGCTCAACATACATAGAGCATAACCGTTTTAGCCAGTGTTTCTTTAGGACTTTTTTCTCCGAAGGGGCACTTGAAATTTACTAGTATATTTTGGGAACGTTTTCTGTTATAACTCTTTATACATTAGCAGTGGCGTAGTGAGGTCGGGTGTCACCCGGTGCGGCACTTAATGGTGTCACCTCCTAGAGGCGTAGTGACCCTTCCCGGGGACAAACTTTCAACTTTCAATTTGCAGCCCCCCCCCCCCGTCAAACTTTCAATTTGCACCCCACCCCCCTCAAACTTTTGATTTGCATCTCTTAAAAAAAACTCGAATTAATCACTTAATTAAGTGGAATTATCATTTTCTCTTTATATTTTGCTATTTTTTGCCTTGGTGTCACCCCCTAAATGGTGTCACCCTGTGCGGTCCGCACCCCCCGCCCCCCCCCCCCCGCTACGCCTCTGCATTAGTCTTTAAAAACAACATTATAAATTAGCCTTTAAAAACAAAACTTGAGGTGAAAGAATTTCGAAACAAAATCCCAGGTCCCGACTTAAGTTATACACGAACTCGACCTCGGATTAGGAAGGGTTTGACACAGTTAAGGTAATACTGTACGGATGGGTATAATGCGAGGCTTAAAGCACACGTTAGTGTAACACGTGTGTGTGGAGGGGGGGGGGAGGGTGTGTCGAGAATCATGCTGTGCTTATTTTGCTGATAATAAACAGCGATAGTGGTATGTATAGACGACGAGAATGGGACAGCGTGGCCTAGTGGTAGAGAGCTAGACTGCTAACCCGAAAGTCTCGAGTTCGAATCGTTACCGAGTCCACCCATCTTTGATGGGTACCTAACTCGGGTTAGGGAAAATAAAGGCGGAAAATATGCCATGGTCTCTAAAGCAGATGAACTCTACTTCATCTTCCTGGGCAGGAACGGAAAAAGATGATGATGGTAGACGACAATACCACCGTCTGTACATCTATTGAATCAACTCAGCTGGTCGGGTAGCAGATCACTTAATTGTCAATCTGCAAGTGTGGGGTTCGTATCCTGTCTCCGCGACGAACTGGAGACAACCCAGTTCTAGTGGGTACCTAAGTACACTTAAAGACGGCTGTTCAACGCGCCGACAACACAATCCTTTCAAATGCCGACAGAGAAGCTGAAAAAAAAAACTCTACTTCACCTGCAATAAAAATTAAATCGCGGATTTTAAAACGTGCAACTATCCCGGTTTCAAACATAATCTGATCGTAAAAAGTCGAAGATTCTTTTAAGTTAATAGAAACAGTTCACTGAGTCATGTCGTGGGTCAACGTACATGTAGAGTCTATCGATTATGTCAATGTTTATGTCAATCTATTGATTATGTCAATGTTTATGACAAGTTTATTGATTTGACTTCATTCGGTTATGTCCCTTGTCTCATCACATCCCACATATAAAACTTTGCTTTATTCGATGATACACCAGCTGTTGCCGTATAGTGCTCGTTAATTAAACTACTGGGTTATAATAATTAATTAAAGCAACAAGTTAGGGTTGAAGTATAAACTGAAGTTTATTCATAAATAATCTGCAATTTTAAAAAATTAGAGCTTTTACCATAGGGTTTAACAACTTTGTATAAATAAATTACATTTAAAATAACATTGTAAAAACATACTTGTAAAATGACATTTGTAAAAGCTTGTATGTAAAATGACATTTGTAAAAGCATACTTGTAACAAAATACGAGCGTCAAAGTCATGTAGTTATCTTATATAAGCTAAGGTATGTTTATATTTAAAGGAGAAAAATTAACAAGGTTACCGCAACCCAACAGATGAAAAACTACTTTGTTGATGTAGGGGGTGACTGGCGGTGTCGAAGTATTTTTGTTCTATCACTATTTTTTCCCGTTCAGTACTCAATACACTAGCCTTCTGTAACGTTCATGGTATATTCTATTGTCTGGTTTTATCTATGTGGGATGAATGACTGAGGGTGGGGTGGGGGAGGCGTCAGTAGGATTTTTTTCATCTTTCTCCGGGGGGGGGGGGGGGGGAGGATGAGAGGTGCTCTTTTTGGGAAGAGGGTGCAATTACATTTCTGTGTAGGGGGTATGGGGGACGGATACTGGTTAACGTATATATTTAAAGTATAGATTTTCTATACAAATTAATTTTTTTTTTCTATTTTGTAAGGGGTTGCTGGAGGCGGTGGACGTACTCAGGGAGGGGGGGGGGCATAGTGATATCAAAAATAGTCTCCGAGGGGTCAGGACTTGGTGTTCTAGCAGCTACAGTAGGTTAGGACACCTCTAGCTTTTAATCTACCTCTTTTATGTGACCACTATATCATATAGCAACTTCCTTGACTATGCGTGTTACAGTAGTTGTTTTATTACCTTTATTTCCTAAAACAATACATTCAAATCAAATTCTGGTTTTCAGGTGGTTGTTGCTTGTCGTTTAAATCTTTCTCCGTCCCCTAAATTTTAGTACAAGCGAACCTTAGCTTAAACTCGTAATCCTTACACCCTGCTGCAATCTGAAAATCGACCTGTAACACAATACATGCCATTCGCAAGTCAAATATGCTACAACCTTTTACACAGATATTAACCCTTAACCGTAACATTTTTAAGCAGTGTTTCTTTCACACTTTTGTCTTCAGGGTTGGCACTTAAACTTTCTGGGAGGGGGGGCGGACGGACTAAATTTCCCGGGGGGGGGGGGGGGGGGGTGGGGGTGGGGGCACACACTGGTAAAGTTAGATATTTTCTGTATAAATTCTATTTCATTTGGGGTGGGGGGCGGTAGACGTGCTTAGTGGGAGGGGGGCGGTGCCACCCCGAAGAGATGCCTGAAAGAAACACTGTAAGCATCAAATATGTTATATCCCTTAACTCCAACTGTTAACTTAGCCTTAACACTAACCTACACGACACAAAAAAAATCTTTTACCTGTAATAAATCACATCAAATACCGATTACATCTCATATGATTCATTACAGGTGAGGCAATAACAGCACACTCCTGCCTAGCATTTTAAAAAGCTTCTTTCAATAACGCCAACTTAAAATCCATGCTTCGTTAAAACCGGTTGACGTTTTCCTATTCGGCCAATATTTACTTTTCCATGCCGTGTTTGTTGGGGATATCCCCTGAGGAGCAACAATGAACGGCTAATTATATCCTGTTACTAAAAATAGAGCAGTTATACAATCACGTGACAACAGAATAAAAATAAAAAAAAAACTAATTCCAGTTACACTTAGACTTTTAAAAAAAACATTGCGAAATAATTTTTTTTAAAAAACTTTTCGGTTTTTAATGTATGAGTGTGTAGTTGTTTTAGGGGAGACAACCTAGTCGTGTAAATAAAGAAATACGAGACTGCTTAAGCTTCAACCCCACCTGTCACCCAAAACAAGTGTGACGTAGTTTGTAGGACGCTCCCCTTATCTAGGTCAGCGACACACAGGAACTCCCTCGTGGAGAAGACCAGACGACAACACACGGCGGGAAGGTGTGTGTACTGACACGGACACCACCACAACAATAACCGACTTCCGAGTGAGACTTTTGTGAAACCAAAGTTTGTGTCACAACTGTGAAGCAGTGGCTATGTGTTTTTTAGACCGTGGATTACAGCAGAACAAACGAGATTGTGTATTGGATAGTTAGGATAAAGGCCATTAAAGGCTGTGTAGTTCAGGTAGGAGACTCTGCAATCCGTTTATTAATTTAATTAGGCCTATATTAATAAATTATTATAATTATACTATAATTTACAGACCTAGTATTATTTTATAGACCTACTAAATTAATATTATAATTAATTTCACTTAGGTCTTGAATGCATAGATCTACATTACTAACATATTTGATTTAATTTCTTCATCTAAAAATCTAGTTCAATATCTTTTCAAAACATAAGAAAAACAAAACAATTTTAGGTTTTATTTTACAGATAAGTTCGAGAATAATAGATGGGTATTAGTATTGGGTATGCTTAGTTAAAACTTGAAAGTTATGCTTATAATAATATAATTAGGATGATAGCTCATTAGCTGCAATAAGAATAGGTTAGGTTTGTGGTCAGCGAAGCGGATTTAAAACAACGGTACATAACTTTAAGTATGACTCATAGTTAAAATCCTAGTTTTGTTTTCGTTAGTTAAGTAAAGGATTCTACTTTAAAATGGACATAATGTATTCCTAGACATCTCCCAAGAAATGAGTGTTTTTATCGATTGGCCGTACCCACATTCGTGTTATGGAAATAGGTGAAAACCGAAGGCTAATAAGTATAGAAGCTTCGTAAATAGCCTCATAGATAGGAGTAGCCAATGATGATTATTGACCAGTGTTTCTTTCAGACTTGTTTCTCCGTGGGGGGGGGGGGGGGGGGCTGGAACTTTCTACTTGTGTGTGTGTGGGGGAGGGGTGGGGAGATACGGGTGCGAGGATATGCCTGAAAGAAACTATGTTGTTATCCAGATATTGAAATCGAAACTCCATCAAATTAATAATGAACATGCATCACAAGGCTATTTCTAATCAACGAATTTTTATAAAGTATCGTCCGCCGATTTTGATTTCCATAGTATATTAATCAATAGTCATATTTGGTGCAAACTGTCCATATTGAAATAGGCCTACCTAGGGAAAGCCATTGAGGAAATTAAATGGTATAAGTTAAATTGTATCAATATTTTTCCCACCTATGGCCCTCCGCCCCCACTGTCCACAGCTCGGTCGCCTCCCCCCCCCCATCTCTAAGCCGCTGGCGTCTAATCGTGTTAAAATATTACAATGTTTTTGCTGTAACTATACTATAATCTATCTGTATCTGGCCCGGACTTAGTCGTTTACTACTTGTCCACTTATGTTGAATGACCATTCAACAAGTGACGCGAGTAATGGTGGGCGGAGAGGGGATGTTAGAATTAAGCGGCATGCTACAAGCTTTAACAGGAAACAGTTATTGTGTCATATTGTGAAACTGTTCAGGAAAATACATTCTTGCATCATATCATAGTATCAATTTAAGAATTACACACTCATATCTAAGGGGAAGATTAGTTACACATATAGGAGTAGCGTTTGTTTTAAAGTAATTTCTAAAAGGAATGATGTGCTTCCTTTTCTTTTGTACATGTTGAAAATAAATATATTGCTGAAACAAAATCACAGTTGTTAAATCAAAGTTATTAAACGCAGTTGTTTTGTGCGAGGTAGGGTCGCATGTTTATACCCTCGAAAGATTTAAAGAAGTGGGCACTGATTGTGCCTGATGTGTTGTTTGCAAAGTTTACGATTACAAAATGAATCATTACACGTAATTCAAATTACACATAATTGAAATTATCAAAGCATGACCACACAGTTGTGCATCTAAGGCCTCTATTTAAACATCACGTGACAAGACAGAATTAATTCAGGTGCACTTTGTTGATTAGTTAAAGAGAGCATGATGGAGGGGGGGGGGGGGGGTTATCAATGAGATTATGTTGTTTTAAAAAATGTTTTGGAGGGGGGGGTATCAATGGGATTATATATATTTTTTAATTATTTTGGGGGTGGGGGGTGAATAAAGATGGCATGTAACATTAATCCATCTTGCTTTTTTTTTTTTTTTTTTTTACAAAACTTGCACTCTAAAACTCTAAATGAAATTAATAATCTCAAAAGCAGATTGTTAAAATACAGGTCAAGTTAGGTCAGTTATGGCGGTTGGGGATGGTGGGCCGGGTCATTTGAGAGTTCACGAGACATATTAATGACGTAAGCCTGCACTTTAAGAGAATAATAAAGTCAGGGTGTAATAGAGTACCTGGATTTAGTGGCTGGTAGACTAGATCAAGTGAGGGTGGGGTAGAGTATGTGGACATAGTAGCAGGTACACTAGACCAAGTTAAGGAAGTCTCTATAAGTATAACTCATACTATTCGTGCTACTGCGAACCCAAAAGGTTGGAGTTCGAATCCGGGTTCGTCTGTAAAATGTCCCTGAGTCCATCCAGCTCTGGTGGGTACCTAACTCACGTTAGGAAAAGTAAAGGCGGCTGGGCATAGTGCTAACCACATTCATGTTTGAAAGGGAACTTTTACTTTTTTTATGTGTATGATATGACCTCTCAAATGTGCGTCTAGGCCTCTGTGTAGCTGAGTTAGTACCCGTGTTTGTTGTGTGTGAGTGGGTACCCGTGTTTGTTGTGTGTGAGTGGGTACCCATGTCTGTTGTGTGTGAGTGGGTACCCATGTCTGTTGTGTGTGAGTGGGTACCCATGTCTGTTGTGTGTGAGTGGGTACCCATGTCTGTTGTGTGTGGGTACCCGTGTTTGTTGTGTGTAGTTGTGTTGGTACCCGTGTTTGTTGTGTGTGAGTGGATACCCGTGTTTGTTGTGTGTGAGTTGGTACCCGTGTTTGTTGTGTGTGAGTGGGTACCCGAGTTTGTTGTGTGTGAGTGGGTACCCATGTCTGTTGTGTGTGAGTGGGTACCCGAGTTTGTTGTGTGTGAGTGGGTACCCATGTCTGTTGTGTGTGAGTGGGTACCCATGTCTGTTGTGTGTGAGTGGATACCCGTGTTTGTTGTGTGTGAGTTGGTACCCATGTCTGTTGTGTGTGAGTGGGTACCCATGTCTGTTGTGTGTGAGTGGATACCCGTGTTTTTTGTGTGTGAGTTGGTACCCGTGTTTGTTGTGTGTGTAGCTGAGTTGGTACCCGAGTTTGTTGTGTGTGAGTGGATACCCGTGTTTGTTGTGTGTGTGGCTGAGTTGGTACCCGAGTTTGTTGTGTGTGTAGCTGAGTTGGTACCCGAGTTTGTTGTGTGTGAGTGGATACCCGTGTTTGTTGTGTGTGAGTGGATACCCGTGTTTGTTGTGTGTGAGTTGGTACCCGTGTTTGTTGTGGGTGAGTTGGTACCCGTGTTTGTTGTGTGTGAGTGGATACCCGTGTTTGTTGTGTGTGAGTTGGTACCCGTGTTTATTGTGCTCACTCCACAAGTTGCACCGGCTGTGTGCCGAGCAGATGTAACGTGCATCGGTCGTCTGCACGCAGAGAGCAGATGCTGTTGGCAGCACTTTCATCTCCCGGCAGAATGAATGTCAAACACACCCGGGTAGGATTTGTGTCGCTGGAATTATGGAGAATCCCCACCCCACACCCCATCTTCCGCAACCCGGTAGGATTTCTGTCCGTGAATTTAGAAATTATATCGAAACCCCGCCCCTAACCCCCGCCTCCCGTTAGGATTTGTATCACTGAAATTATAGAGAATTCGCAAACCCATCCTCCGCACCGCTGTAGGATTTGCACTATCGAAATTATATCGACCAACCTCCCCCATCCGCAAATGCATCCTATTCGAAAAGCTATGATACACGTTTATTTAAATCAGCATTTAAGCTTGTTCGTATCTGGCTTAGTTTATTTAAATCATCGCTATCATTTGTTGGTATAACAGAAAAAAAAAGCAAAATGGCTGCTCACTAAAAGTTACCAACTCCGCCTGATGTATTTTCTCTCTAATCGCAACCCTTACTATTATCTTGACCATATCTTCAACATTGAACTTAGCCTTGGCCCAAACATTGATACCGGCTAGTAAAAAGAAACAATTAAAGCCATTCCGTCCCTTGAGTCCTGTCTGTATTCTGTATACAACCATCAGAGCTTCAACATCTATGTCTATATTATTGTGTCGTTAGACGTTGTAGCCATCGTTGTTCCTAACAACCAATTAAAGAAATGGTTAGAAAAGTTGCTTTTGTCTCGATCTTTCTGATTGGATGTTTCAAACTTTTTATAAAGCTAAGTAAACTACGTTAACTTACGAATGCAATTAGGCAACTATTTTCACTAATGAGTTTTGTTTTCGTGTTAAAGTACATGTTCGTTATTGTTCAGGTCGGCAGGGTTTTAAATTTGATAATTCCATCTGAGTGAGGTTTTTTCTCTTCTCTCTGCTCAAGGTTGTAGGGCGCGTGGTATTAGATCATTACCCGGATGTAATACCCAGCTGCTTAAATCAATGAGATGGGAGAAGGTTTGGGCGATGGCTTTTTACTTGGGCGATGGCTTTTTAACTTGGGCGATGGAATTTTTACTTGGGTGATGGAATTTTTACTTGGGCGATGGCTTTTTTACTTGGGCGATGGAATTTTTACTTGGGTGATGGAATTTTTACTTGGGCGATGGCTTTTTTACTTGGGCGATTGGGCGATCGCTTTTTTACTTGGTCGATGGCTTTTTTTACTTGGGCGATGGAATTTTTACTTGGGCGATGACTTTTTTACTTGGGCGATGGAATTTTTACTTGGTCGATGGAATTTTTACTTGGGCGGTGGAATTTTTACTTGGGCGACGGCTTTTTTACTTGGGCGACGAAATAAAAAAGAATTAAAGAATTGAAAAATACGTTTTATTTGTTGTTTTGTGAAACAATCAGAATAAAAATATTTAGTTTTTACCTTCAGTAAAAAAAAAAAAAAACTACCTTAATGGAGAGTAATTGTCCCTTATGGGTAACTGACTCAAGTTAGGGAAATGACTGGTAATTGGGCATACAATTTGACCACACTCTCGCTTTATATGTCAAGGTCACAGAAACAGATGATCGCCACCTGCCCGTGGGGTACACAAGGGTAAACCTGGCTTTCATTTCCCCGGGGTACACAGGGGTAATGCTGGCTTTCATTTCCCCGACGCTGACTGCGACCACTCGGTTCCTGGAGAAATGAATGGCCCTCTCACACCAAACTCCATCGATCGTTTCCCGGACGCCGACTTTTCCCGGCGTAATTATATGACGTCATAGCTCTTGCGCCCCCCCCCCCCCCCCCCCCCTGTCAGGCCGGATTTCGCATGGTCCGTAACTGGGTTGGCGGACACAGAAAATGGAGTATGGGAATAAAATGAGATCGGTTGCAGATTTCCCCCCTCCTACTCTTTCACCTCCCCCCCCCTCACCTGACCCTACTTGCTTTTAGTTTTTTCCCCGTCGGATAATTAATAGGCCACGGAGCAGACAATTGAATCGTAACTGCTTGTAACGCACCTCCCTGTTATGATTAGAGGATGACTGTTTAGAGGATGGTTGATTGCTTTAACCCTAATGGGATCCAATTGTTGAGAGTGCTTTAACCCTTTTGGTATAGGCGTCATCATCTAGGCCAGTCATGTCCACTATAATTTTTTTTTGTGTCATCGGATTGTTGAGACATATACTCATGTCATTATTCAAAGTTAGACGTTATATGATATTCTGAATGTTAAGTTATAAACTAAGTAATCAGACTAATATTTGTTAAACTGAGTTTCTTGTTTATATCTGAAGATACAAGAAGCTAAAAAATCAACTTGAGTTAATATTTCAAGTTAATTTACAAATATTTAAAAATATTTACGAACGTTTAATTTATATTTGGAGTTACAAGCAGTTTAAGTACGAAGTCGGAATGAATATTTTAGAATTATACGTTAGAATTATTAACGAGAATAAGTATTTACATTTTTTTAAAAAGTTTTTGAAAATACAATTGTTTAAAAGTTTTTCAGAAGTTTCGAAGTACAATAACGCTACTCTGTTAACAGATTATATTGTGTAGCTTACAACTAAGTTGTTTTGATTCAACATCTAAAGATGCAGTGCTCAATTAAACCTACACAATCTGCACAGATAAGCTTACGCACTTCTTACACGACGACGATTAAATTACAGATTAAATATACGTTTTACAAGATGCTCTACACCATTCACTTCAATAAGACCAAAGTTTGGTTTGTCATGTGTTTTTAGATACAGTAACGAAACATAAGGATTTTCCTGAACTTTAACCTTGAATGAGAAGTCAAAATAAGCCCCACTTGAGCTTATCGCTACACGCTAGTTCGCACGTTTTTAAAATCTGATTCATTACTAGTGTTGGTACAATGTTTCTAGGCGCCCCGAAATATAGGCATCAATGGTGAGGGGTGTTTGGCTTTACTAGGAATAGCGTAACTGAATTAGAATTTAAAAGTTTTCATAATTAGAATTTAAAAGCTTTCATAATTAGAATTTAAAAGCTTTCATAATTAGAATTTAAATGCTTTAATAATTAGAATTTAAAAGCTTTCATAATTAGAATTTTAAAAAGCTTTCATAATTAGAATTTAAAAGCTTTCATAATTAGAACTTAAAAGCTTTCATAATTAGATAAGATTATTATAAATAATTAAATAAATCTCACACATCACTAGTCTTGATCATGTGGTTGGGCAATGAAGTTTCTACTAGCATAAATTGTCAGATAATTTTCCAACAAAGTCTTGTTTTCGTAAAGAACTAATTGACCCCCTCTCCCCCCCCCCCCCTCCCCCAATCCCGCGGGCGTCCACAACTTAACACAGACAGCCAGTCTAAGCGGCCAAGATGTTTTCGTTACCGCCGGTAAACTTTTAGAAAGGGGCGATAAAAGAGGCATAAACCTTCAGGGGCAGCTACTCGCACACTACTCAAGCCCCTGGGATAAAACGTTACGATTACCAGGCTTTTTTCTTTACGGCCAAGTCCTTGGCGATAACGAGTTATCGGTCTTCCCGGAAATAGTCTTCTTGAAGTCATTACATCGTACGCCGTGTGATAAGTGGCAGAAAAATATTAGTTTCTGAAGCTTCGCGGATATCTTGATATAATGGTTGCACAGCAACGATCAAATCCACGCAGAACCTGTTCTCTTTGTGACACTAGTAATTTCCTTTTTGGGTATTGATCTAGGATTGTCGTAAACCCATGCTGTTTTTTGGGGGGGATTAGTGAAGGAAATATTCCCATAAATCTAAGGTTTCGGTTTATTGGGGAAGATAAAATTAGGTTTTCCACTTAAAAGCGTATTGATTTTTTAATTATCGTTTTTCTTTTCCTATCTCGAAGAAGTAGATAATAAATGCTCTGTATATAGGGTACACTTACATACACAAGAACGTGTATATATATATATATATATATATATATATATATATATATATATATATATATATATATATATATATATATATATATGCCTATATATATATATATATATATATATATATAGGCCTATAGGGTTCACATAATGGGATAATTTGATTAGTTTCATGCCTGGTCGTAATACTAATCATATACCAATATGAACATACACTACAAGCGTGTATACATTGTACTGTGTATGACAAATCAGTAGTGGTTTTTTTTCAGTCTTTTTTCCTGGGGGGGGGGGGGGTGGGGGTACATAGAATTTTCATGGGGGGAGGCGGACTAAATTTTCCGAGGGGTGGGGGTGACGGTTACTGCTAAAAGTATATATTTCCTATATAAATTATATTTCTTTTCCTGGGGCGGCGGTAGATGTTCTTCGCTTAGTTCTCCCCCCCCCCTCCCAAGAAATGCCTGGAAGAAACTTTAGAAATGTTTACCACGATGTACACAGTGCGACCCATCCAAGTTAGAACCGCAAGATGTAAACACGGCCGAGGTCAAGACGGACCTGAGTGCTCTCCACTTGAAAGTGAAAACACAAGTTTTGATGCGCATCGCGTTGACGCACCGCCATGATGGCTGGCTCGTTAATTTCCCGTGACGTCTTCCACTTGTAAATCCAGGATTTTCCCAGATTAAACATTAGCGAATTCACATTCATAACATCACTGCTTAGCCGTGATTTTATGATGCAACTAGATTATTAGTTAAAGCAAAATAAATAAATTATATTAATAATTGCTGTGATAATGATTTTCAAAGATTTCGTATGAAAACATTCCACATCATCAAAACACTTCACCATGAAGCTACAACAGCGCCGTATTTATTTATTTTTTAAATATTTTTTTGTTGTAGTTGAGGGTATTCGTTTATTGGGCATCAAACAATATTTTCAAGTGGGTGTCGTCAGTGGAAAATATCATGAATCAAGAATCTAGGAAAATTGTTTCCCACACGCCCCCACCCCCCCCTCCCCCACTTAGACAAACTTACATCTACGCCCACAGAGACTAGAAACCACATTACGACTACATCATGATGTGCGGTGAAACATTTGTCACACGAGCGTGGCCTCGTAGGTCACGTTACGTGACACATGCAAATCGAGACAATGGAATTCATTAACCCAATAAGTGGTATCGAATAACTCTTTTATCTGTATTCGAATATCAATCGTTCCGAAACATGAATAGAGAATAGCGTGTATAATTATGGCATGGGGTGGCCTAGAGGTAGAGCTAACCCGCAATTCTCGAGTTCGAATCCGGGTTTCAAGTCAGTATAACACCCCTGAGTCCACCCAGCTCTGACAAGTACTTAACTTACGTTAGGGAAAGTAAAGGCGGTTGGACATTTTTTTTATTGCTTACCACACTACCCCTTCGTATGCCATACACTGCTTAAACTGCTTTCTTGCCACTTGGAGCATAAGGTTCGAAACGGAAACTTCACTTATGTTTTACTTGTAGAACTAGATTCTACATACTTAAAAAAAACCACCTTAAAATCTCTTATTGTGAACGTGTATATCTTAAAGACATTAAATAATTAACAAGAACTTCAGAGAAATGCTTGGAAGAAACAAATAAATTTGAAGATCTAAATATAAAGATTTGATGAAAAAGGGTTGAGTGAGGGATATCCGGGGATTAGGATTAGCAATAATCGGATGTGTGTGCGCACGGTGCGTGATACGAAGGATTAAAAAAATAGATTTTTAATCACAGTTTGGTGTGAGTGAGTCACGAGCGTTTGTTTTCGGAATGGAGAAATGTCATGGAACGGAGATGTCATCTTGTGGAAATGACATGATGTTTTAAGATGTCGTGGGCATCATGGGGTGTGATTGAGATTTATTATAGTGGTTTGGGATATGTAAGGGGTGAAGATGGTTTGGGTTAGTAATGTCTGATGGTGATGTTATATTTACTTGTCGCCTTGTATATAGATCACCCACTTAATTATATGCTTATATCGCCCATTGTCGTCATTAATACATGTCTACTTCACTATTTATGTTATTTCCTGCTTACATCAACACACGCCTACATCACCATCAGATTACACCTGTCTACACAACCATCTGCCGGCACCATAATCTACCTACACCACAACCTACCTACACCACAACCTACCTACACTACAACCTACCTACACCACAACCTACCTACACTACAACCTACCTACACCACCACCTTCCTGCACCACAACCTACCTACACCACAACCTACCTACACCACACAACCTACCTACACTACAACCTACCTACACCACCACCTTCCTACACCACAACCTAGCAACACCACAAACAACCAACACCACAACCTACCTACACCACAGCCTACCTACACTATAACCTACCTACACCACAACCTACCTACACCACACAACCTACCTACACTACAACCTACCTACACCACAACCTACCTACACTACAACCTACCTACACCACAACCTGCCTACACCACAACCTACCTACACCACAACCTACCTACACCACAAACTACCTACACCACAACCTACCTCCACCACAACCTACCTACACCACAACCTACCTACACCAACCTAATCTACATCAACACACACACACACACACACCTTCCCACTCAAACACTCACACGTCAGATTAACATATCTCTACTTAATATGCACTTTAAATTTCCTTATATTTTACTTCTAAATCTAAAAAACATTACTTTCTAAAAAAAAAAATCTTTCAAATCTCCCATTTGTATCTGGCGCATTAAACCGGATTAAAACGGATTAACTCTGCCCTAGATTAGGGACGGCGTACTTTGTCCATCGTTACATCCCCCAAGCCGTACATAATTCCAGGACGGTGCAAGTTCAAAGAATACATTATCTCTCCACAGTCCGAGTTATTATTCCCTTCTCTGAAGCCCCAACTAGGATCGGAATACGTGCAGTTTCGTTTTGTGTGTATTAGCGTGCCCCGTACCATTCATAGGGGAAAAGAATCAACACAAAGAGATGAGCACTTTTAATATTTAAAAAAACATTAATAATACACAAAGTTCAATAGAATTGGGAAGTACTAAGGAAAAACAAACAAATCATATTTAATAATATTTTGGTTATAATATTTAGTTATAAGTACTCGGCAGTAAAGCATTTGTCGCTAATAAACATTTTCCATACTTACTATAAAACATCGCTAGGCCTATACTTAAAGAAGGGGCTCTGCCATTTTTTCACTAAGATTAGAAGAAAAATTGGGTAAGTGTTGGGTTAGAAGTGTGACATAATGTATATTTTGTACTTTTTTAAAATACAATTTTTTTTCTAAAACATGTCCATTTATAGAATTTATGGTTGTCTCTGAATATGCGTGGAGGGTGTATATGTGTGTGAGGAGGGAGAGGGGTCGAGAGAGATTAAGGAGAGTAGAAACTTTATGACGTCATTTTAGAAGGGTCCTGGCATTTTTGACGACTGAGGGATGTGGTAAAAAAAAATGTTAAAATAGCATGACGTCATTTTTAGACCAAGACTCAGACGAAACCTGTACATGTTGACAAGGCTAAGCCAGGCCACAACCAACACAGATTTGACTTAATAGATACATGACTTTAACCACGACACAACCAACGCAAACATTACTTAATAGATACATGACTTTAACCACGATACAACCAACGCAGACATGACTTAATAGATACATGACTTTAACCACGACACAACCAACGCAGACATGACTTAATAGATACATGACTTTAACCACGACACAACCAACGCAGATTTGACTTAATAGATACATGACTTAAACCACAACACAACCAACGCAGGCATGACTTAATAGATACATGACTTAAACCACGACACAACCAACGCAGACATGACTTAATAGATACATGACTTAAACCACGACACAACCAACACAGACATGACTTAATAGATACATGACTTTAACCACGACACAACCAACGCAGATATGACTTAATAAAAACATGACTTTAAACAGGACACAACCAACACAGATTTGACTTAATAGATACATGACTTAAACCACGACACAACCGACGCAGACATGACTTCACGAACTATCTATTTTCAACCAATTCAGTCATGACTTAAGAAACGTTCAACCAACTCAGACAAGACTTAACGAACACGTCACTCCAAAATACCATTACCAGTCCCCAACAAGCCCACAAGGTACCTAAGAGTACCAGTTAGTCCACGTTCTCCTGTAGGTCACCATCCAACCGTTGTAGAAAAAGAAAATCACCATGGCGACAGTGAATGAAATCATGAACTTCTTCTCTTGCTTAGTAGCTGATTTGTTTCCTTTATCGCCTTTAATATTTTTTTATCCTTTCAACTTTAAACAGGACACATTGGTATATTGTATCTTATACCAATGCTATGTCTATTTGTTGGTAAATAAAAATAACTACACGGAATATCTTCATCTGGGCGTATGTTAACAAACACGTAGAGGCTATGCGTATGAGGCTAAGCAATCTTACGTAATATGCTTATACCATACCTATACACATTCAAACTTATACTTTTGAACAGTGTTTCTTGAGACTTTTTTCTCCGGGCCGGGGGCAATTGATATTTTTTTTGGGGGAGGGGGGGGGGGAACAACAATTTTCGGGAGGGGGGGTGGCAGCGGACACTGGTAAAGTATGTTTTATATACACTACATTCGATTACGTTCCGGGGGGGGGGCGGACACTGGTAAAGTATGTTTTATATAAACTACATTCCATTACGTTCCGGGGGGGGGGGGGGCGGAGTGTATGCCTGGAAGAAACTTTGCTTTTGAATATACAGATGATAAAGATAATAATGATACAAACGCAATTTAGTTGGTGTGTTGATGAATATTTATCTTTAAAAATAATACCCGTAGTATTAGTTTTTAAGTAATATAATACTTGGAGACTTCAACGTTGTCACATAAACGTATATGTTTTATTACTATATATTAGTCGCTTTAGATCACGCGTCAAGGAAAGAAAGGATTGTAAGCATTGTGTCCCTTGAAGTAAATTGTTTAAAAGGAATTACTATTGTCTAGACTGGACTCGAAAGCACATGTTAAATGGGTTAGGGTAGAGGTTAGGAGTAAGTAGAACTAAACAGGCTGGAGTGGATTCAGGAAGCGGCTGAAAATTCCTCCAATCTCACTCTAGCTTTCATGCGGCCTGAGCTAATTTTTCCCATTTTATTTCGTTTCGCCTAATGGCTGCCGGTCTGTACTTTGTAGTCGCCGCTCCACGACACGTGCGACCTAGTTTTCTCAAGACCGCCAGCCAATCAGATTTAGGCTCGTTCCAAAACAATGCCACTGTTAGACGGATTTTTTTTCCGTCTTTGTTTCGTTTTCTTGCGTTTTATTTTTTATTTTTTTAGTTTTGTTTTTGCCACAAAATACTTGAATCACGACAGACTAATGGAGGCAGAGAAACTCTTTAGGGAGCGATATCTCTACCTCAGTGCGCGACGTTTCGAACTTGGCTTATCAGTGGCGTGGGATCAGAGATTAGATGCGCTTTCTTTCATCTCCGCTGGTCACGACGTTCATTAAACACTGTGGGAAAATCTTGTTAGAGATTGCGTTCTTTCTAAATCTAGTCTAGGCCACTCGCAAAAAAAAAAAAAAAAAAAAAAAAAAAAGAATTAAAGAAAAAAAAATGTTTTTATTCTACGAAAATTTCCAGAACCTTAACACATTTTACGTTAATTAGAAAATGTGGAAGAACTCGAAATGAGCGGAAAAGTTTGCTAAATGGAAAGTCCCATTTATTTGGTGGGTGGGGACAGAAACGGTTTTACTCATTAATCAGGGTCACAGAACCTCGTTATACAAACAATAGAAAAAGTTAATTACGATCTGTTCAATTTTTACTAATGAACAGTTATTTTTTGTAAACAGGCGTGATATTACAAAAAGGCCAATGAAAAACAAAAACAAAACAAGTGGTTTTTGAAAATGAGTCTTCGTCAACATTGAAAACAAAAGTAAAAACAGTGTATCAAGAGCGTTAAAAAACGTTCTCATATTTTTTACCACGTTTTCTTTAACTTGCTTTCTCTGTGTGTTTATTTATTTATTTGTTTGTCTTTCCAATCCAATCTTGCGATCGAAATTTCTGGCACTTCCCAGTTAGCTAGCGCGCTGAAATTTTCAGGGAAGCTTTCTTTTGGATGACCATTGAATATTCAATTGTTATTATTACTAAATTGATCAATGGAAACATTTTATTGAGCATTTTAGACCGCTATATAATCTATATATATAATTCTCCTCTGCTAGCCATTACAAAAAAAAACCAGCGACGCGTACCTCGCGCGCAGTGAAGCGAACGATCACATGTCGCCACAGGCTTAGGGGCAGAGAATTTAGCTTGAACCGAGTTTAAACTTACAGGAGGTAGGCCAGTTTGGGGGAGACGATGTGGTCGAGTGGTTGGGCACACGATTGCTATCCCACTCGACACGGGTTCAAATCTATGTGTTCTAGTCAGTAACGTATTCAAACAACGTGTTTTTTACGAGTTGTCTTTTTACGAGTTGTCTTTTTACGAGTTGTCTTTTTACGAGTTGTCTTCGTTTACCCAAAAAAAGTGAAAAGATAAAATCGATAGCAAGATTTTAATGCAAACAAACAGACAAAGACTAAAAAGTAGAAAATAATAATCATTAAAAAAGTTTTTAAAAACCCACGTTTTCTGATTGAACTAAAAAGTAGAAAATAAATGCTATAGGCCCTACATCACAATAATGCAAGCGATCACTCTACTATAAGCGAGCAAAAACGTGGGGCGCCGTGATTTTCTTACAGTTTCTAATACTGTTGACTCTCTACAAGCTCCCTAATAAAAGTCAATAGTATTATCTAATCAATAGTAATATAACTTTTACTTCGGCGCCCCACGTTTTTGATCGCTTATAGTAGAGTGATCGCTTGCATTATTGTGATGTAGGGCCTATAGCATTTATTTTCTACTTTTTAGTTCAATCAGAAAACGTGGGTTTTTAAAAACTTTTTTAATGATTATTATTACCCTTTTGTTTTTAGTCGATGTGACAAAAATCGAAGTTAAAATATATTTTCTCGTGTTGTTTTTAAGCCCCATTTTTACTATTTCGATCGATTTCGATCCCTACAACATCACCTAATCTGTTTCAGTGTTTATAATGTACTAAGTCCGCATTAGAATGCGTAGAGAAATATCTTTATAATAACCCAGGTTTAAAGTTAAAGCTAAAGGCTTTTCGAAAACGAGGCTTTAGTCAGTGCTTTAAAGTAAACAAGGATACAGCCGTAATTCAGAGCGAGGCTGTTGTTAGTGCTTGTAAATTAGGCTGTTGTTAGTCTTTGTAAACAAAGCTACAGCCGTAGTTCAGAACGAGTCTGTTGTCAGTACTTGTAAATTAGGCTGTTGTTAGTCTTTGTAAACGAGGCTACGGCCGTAGTTCAGAGCGAGGCTGTTGTCAGTACTTGTAAATTAGGTTCTTGTCAGTCTTTGTAAACGAGGCTACGGCCGTTGTTCAGAGCGAGGCTGTTGTCAGTACTTGTAAATTAGGTTGTTGTCAGTCTTTGTAAACAAAGCTACAGCCGTAGTTCAGAGCGAGGCTGTTGTCAGTACTTGTAAATTAGGTTCTTGTCAGTCTTTGTAAACGAGGCTACGGCCGTTGTTCAGAACGAGGCTGTTGTCAACGTTTAGTAACTAGGTCGTGAGTGATGGGGACTACTCGTGCGGCACGCCATATCTGAGTTAATTGCCCCTGATGGCCCGCTCGTTCTCCTGCCACTGCCCCCCCCCCCCCTCCTTTATCTGGTACAGCTACTAACATGGCACTAGTTACGTACAAAGGTTTTACGAGTGGCTGTATTCATTACAACAACAGGACTCTCTTTGGAAAGGGAGGGGGGGGGGAGTTGCCTTAACTTATTCACTCGCCCCCCCCCCCCACCCCCACCCAGGACGAAATAAAAATTATACATAACTTAAATATAATATATTTACTCTAACCAGTGTCGGTGCCCTCTATCCCCCGCCCACTCGCCAAAAATTAAAGTGCACCCCCCCCCAAAGCTTAAATTGCCCAAACTCCCCCCCCCCCCCCCCCCCCACATTCCATGGAATATCAATGAACAATATACTTGCATTGCTTTTCTTACTTAAAAAATGTTTTAAAAAATAAAACGAAACGAAATATCATATTATTTAAAATATTTCAATAAATTAAATTTGGACAGGCCTAATTTTTTTCAGAGAGAATAAAAAAATTACGACTATAAATTGTATTTATAAATTTTATAAATACATGTTATTTATAGTTGTGTAAATATTTTTGTACTCTTGTGGCTTCAAGAAATTCAATTTTTCATTTTCTTTTTATTTATTTTTTTGTGGGTCTGGAAAGGTTTATTTTATTTAAAAAAAAAAAAATATTGTTTGAACATAATAGGCAAAGGTTCAGGATGGTCTAGGATTTTTGATTTAAAAAAAAACTAACAGACGCTGTGTAGTGGTCACGTGATAGGAGTAGTCACGCAAGAAGTTGAACGTCCTTCCAATAAATAAACAGGGCGAGGGAATGCTTGATCAATGGAATAATAATAATCATTAAAAAAGTTTTAAAAAACCCACGTTTTCTGATTGAACTAAAAAGTAGAAAATAAATACTATACATCACAATAATGCAAGCGATCACTCTACTATAAGCTATCAAAAACGTGGGGCGCCGTGATTTTCTTACAGTTTCTAATACTGTTGACTCTCTACAAGCTCCCTAATAAAAGTCAATAGTATTATCTAATCAATAGTAATATAACTTTTACTTCGGCTACCCACGTTTTTGATAGCTTATAGTAGAGTGATCGCTTGCATTATTGTGATGTATAGTATTTATTTTCTACTTTTTAGTTCAATCAGAAAACGTGGGTTTTTTAAAACTTTTTTAATGATTATTATTTTCTACTTTTTAGTGTTTGTCTGTTTGTTTGCATGTAAATCTTGCTATCGATTTTATCTTTTCACTTTTTTTTTGGGTAAACGAAGACAACTCGTAAAAAGACAACTCGTAAAAAGACAACTCGTAAAAAGACAACTCGTAAAAAACACGTTGTGTGAATACGTTACTGACTAGAACACATAGATTTGAACCCGTGTCGAGTGGGATAGCAATCGTGTGCCCAACCACTCGACCATATCGTCTCCCCCAAACTGGCCTACCTCCTGTAAGTTTAAACTCGGTTCAAGCTAAATTCTCTGCCCCTAAGCCTGTGGCGACATGTGATCGTTCGCTTCACTGCGCGCGAGGTACGCGTCGCTGGTTTTTTTTCTAATGGCTAGCAGAGGAGAATTATATATATAGATTATATAGCGGTCTAAAATGCTCAATAAAATGTTTCCATTGATCAATTTAGTAATAATAACAATTGAATATTCAATGGTCATCCAAAAGAAAGCTTCCCTGAAAATTTCAGCGCGCTAGCTAACTGGGAAGTGCCAGAAATTTCGATCGCAAGATTTGATTGGAAAGACAAACAAATAAACACACAGAGAAAGCAAGTTAAAGAAAACGTGGGAAAAAACTGGGACAGTTTAAGTTTCAGACAGGGGGAATAATGCCCATAGAATTGACCTTTTCTAGACGGAGTTATCGATCCTCTCTCGAAAGAAACATGAAGAAAAAAAAGTTACTTCCGTTCCTTTATTTAGATATTTTCTATTTATAATAAATAAATATAAGCGTCCGCTGTTTCTTGCAAGTTAACTATTTTTGTTTTTGTCTTTTTAGATTATTTTTGCAGTTTATACAATTTTACAAAACTATAGATTTACTGGATGAGGAAAGTTACAAAAAATCAAAATGGATATTTGACTAGTGCTAGCTCTGACACAATGAATAATGTCAATTATATTATATTATGTTTATAAACACCCCAACCTAAGATAAATTGAAAAAAGAATCCCAACCCTATGGATGCTTAAAATAAACCTTGTCCTTCTCAAAAAAAAAAAAAAGTGCTCACACAAGTGGTTGCCCGAGTTTTAAAAAAAACGTTAAGAAAATAAACATACGCTTAAACAGGGGTGGACTGGCCCGCCGGTATACAGGGGCAAATCCCGGTGCCCCCCCCCCCCCCCAGGTAAAATATCTTAGTGGGCCCCATTGAGCGCGGGTGTATTAATCCTCTTGCTTATTAGTGTTTTAATGTTTTAAAGCTGTTTGTATTTTACCATCCTTCACAACAAGGCGTAAAATTCAGAAAAATGCACAATAAAAATTTTAAGCTGGGATTGGGGGCTCATTTTGTGGCCTCTTTGGGCATTTCCCATCCACCCTGCGTTTAAAATAGATAGATCTATTTCTCTTTTTTTGTATTTCTTGAAATAAATAATCGAGCAGCTAGTGTAAAACAGAACAAAAACTACGATATAAAAGTTTTACGCGACTCTTCTTCTTCCTCTTCGTTCTTAATTTTTGCCGACTCGACCACGCCTCCATCACATTTAAGGATACGTGTCAACTGGTTATGCGCCATTGAGGCCATTGACTCCGATTTCAGCCTGCTTTTCTTTTTGGATTTGCTTACATTTTGTCCAACCAAGAACAAACTACAAGGCAGCAGTTGTTTGATTTTGGAGTTGCCTCTTCTTTGGAGAGTGGCTGTCCCCAGCTAACGAGCCTCATCTGCCCGAACTCGAGACTTTTCGGTTTAGCCACCATGTGCTTTACCGACTCGACCACGCCGACCCCTTTTCGCGACTAAATTTGTATTTTTTAAATATAATCTTATTAACCGCATTTTCCGTTTTTTGATCAGCCATCACGTGAGAGAACTAAGTCAGAAACACCATTGTGGTTTAGAGATTAAGTAACACTCACTGAAGAACTCACTCGATCAAGTAAAAATTATTTTACAAAGTGCTCGCTGACCAGACGACAGGAATTCAGACGTTCGTGTCAGTTCCACATCATGACCGGTCCAAGACGAATTTGGGATTAAACCTCAGGACATTCACATCGTGACCTTTGACATGTGACCTATGAAGTGGTGGATTGTATTTTTGTTTTGGTTTCTTCCAGACATTCGATCCAATTTTCATCAAATCGTTCTGTTTTTGTGTTAGTTTGTAGTTTGATTTTTCTTAAACGTTCTGTTTTTTTTTAAATTGTTTTGTATTTTGTCTCTGTATAGTTTTTATATCCTAGATTTTTGTTTTAATTTTTCTATCCATGGCGGTCGACATATTTAAGCTGCTTTCAAGATTTCATCAATTAAAAAAAAAATTCATATTTTTATTAAAAAGCCCCTGTCATGTTTCGGGAATTAAACTGCACGGGTTTACAAGTCACGTGATGTGGGGATCATCTGGTATAAAAGCTGTCGCGTCCAGACCATTTTAGGAACCTCTTTGAATGCTATCGCTGTATTTCTCTTTACACCACTCGCACCTTAGCTTTACACACAGGTTCACTAGAGATTTACACACCATCTCACCACAATATTTACACACCAAGTTACTAGAGATTTACGCACCGACTCACCACAAGATTTACACACCGACTCACCACAAGATTTACACACCGACTCACCACAAGCTTTACACACCAACTCACCACAAGATTTACACACCAACTCACCACAAGATTTACACATCGACCACAAGATTTACACACCAACTCACCACAAGATTTACACACCTACTCACCACAAGATTTACACACCGACCACAAGATTTACTCACTAACCCACAACAAGATTTACACACCAACTCACCACAAGATTTACACACCAACTCACCACAAGATTTACACACCGACCACAAGATTTACTCACTAACCCACCACAAGATTTACACACCAACTCACCACAAGATTAACACACAAACTCACTACAAGATTTACAGACCAACTCACCACAAGATTTACACACCGACTCACTACAAAATTTACACACCAACTCACCACAAGATTTACACTAAAACTCACCACAAGATTTACTCACTAACCCACCACAAGATTTACACACCAACTCACCACAAGATTTACTCACAGACTCACTACAAAATTTACACACCTACTTACCACAAGATTTACACACCGACTCACCACAAGATTTACACACCTACTCACCACAAGATTTACACACCGACCACAAGATTTACTCACTAACCCACCACAAGATTTACACACCAACTCACCACAAGATTAACACACAAACTCACTACAAGATTTACAGACCAACTCACCACAAGATTTACACACCGACTCACTACAAAATTTACACACCAACTCACCACAAGATTTACACTAAAACTCACCACAAGATGTACACACTTTACTGTGTCAAACACACATATTACTTCTTATACCTCGCTGTAGTTTATTGACTAGCCTGCATTACAATATCTTTTTTCTACACACTGATATCTTCGTTGGCTTAAAAAGATAAACTGAGCCTAGATTATATGTTTTACTGAACTTTTAGCCGTAGACCTTTGATGTTTAAAAAAAAATATTGACTTAACGTAAATTTTACTTTACAATTATATTATTTTTTGTAACAGGTTTTGACTTAACTCGAAATGATTATAGGACAACATATCGACTAAATTTGATTTTTCTCAATCATGACGTTTGTGTTATATTGATTAACACTATCTTTCTTCAAGTCATAGCATTGGTTTTGAAAATCATTCTCGCTAAACGGAAAGTGTATGAGTTAATGAATATCGACTTCCGTCTTTATGAAAATGTGAAATGTGAAATAGTAAAAGCTTTGTCCCAGATATTCTACATCCCTGAATGTGAAATCAAAGTCATACATCGGATATGCTAAATTTAGATCAGTGAGTTTCGTATTTTTCTGAAGTTTCTGTTTCTTTTAAGAAGATTTTAAATACAAATGTTTTGTACTTGCGTGAGCATAATTAAAATTGATGTTTGATTCAGCGTTTTAATATTCTGTATGCGGTGAAGTATAGAATTGGTGAAGTATTGTAAATTTTATGTAGAACTATAAAGGTTTTGGATTTATTTTGTGTACAATGTGAAATAGAGTTTCTGTGTATTTCTGGATCCACATTTCTTGGGTGTTTTTAAACTTGTTTTTCTATATAAAAAAAATCAAAATTATTTTGTGAATTCAGTTTGGATATATCTTTGAAATTCTTTTCAAGTGACCTATGTTTATTTCCCATAATACTTTTAAAAAAAAGTTTTTGTTTAACATCAAAATCTTTCTCTAATTAACTTTGTTAAACACAAATAATATATTACGTTAGGCAACCTTGTTCACCTTTGGAAACATAAACTTCTATAAACCTATTGCAAGCTTATTACTTTGTGGCACTGTTTGTTTATCTGATTAAGTGAAGCTGAATAAAATTAAAAGTAAACATTGAATTATATTTTTAAAAAATAAATAAAACGTTGATGTGTTGTAACGGTCCATCGTGACAGATGAAGTAGAGTTGATCTGTTGCTGTGTTGTCGACCATCGAACAGTCTTGTTCCATCAGTACTTTTTTCCAATATAGACAAGGTACTCGTTAGTGCTGGATGAACTCAGTAAATGCGTTAAGTGCTCGTTAAAATGAGTGGACTCGTTTATCCGTTAGATACTTAGATACTCATTAGAGACTGATGAATCAATTATAAAGCTTAGGTACCCATTAGAGCTGGGTTGACTCCGTTATAAGGCTTAGGCACCCATTAAAACTAGGTGAACTTTGTTATTTGTCCGGTATCCATCAAAGCCGAGTGGACTCGTTATGTTAATGGGTTAAGCACTCGTTAGAGATGAATAACCTGGTTTGTTAGCTGGGTACTTATTAATGCTGTGTATGTTATATCATAGATACTCTTTGTTTATGTATTGTGGGACATTTTTCTTACGATCAAGGCACCGAATTCGTGATGTTGCTTGAAAAATGATATACGTTATGCGTCTTTTAGATTCTTGTAAAACATATAGGGAATTGAGTGAACTCTACTTCACTTGCTCAATGAATTATCAAGTTCAAAAAGGGAGCATTACTATACAAGTTATTTGTCTAGTTAGAATTTTAATTTGTTTTAAATTCTTTTCAGGTCCTAACCAAGATGGAAAAATTAACATGGAGTTTCGTGTTATGAAATTCGAGACCTTTCCTTCGATTCACCCTAGTAATGCCGGTCATTTAACCGGCTCACGGCCGCGATGAGACTAGCCGGCATGTCGCTCTACGACACGGCCACCGACGCCCTCTCGCTCAACTCGAGCACCCAGCCGCCCCTCAACGTCACCATCCTGGTGGAGCTCAACGACATCATGTTCCGCCGCCTGGCGCCCGCCATCGCCGTCTTCATCGCCCTGATGGTGGTGGGCGTGGTCGGGAACGTCTTCGTGTGCTACATCTTCCTGAAGAAGCTGCGGCGGTCGACCCAGAACTTTCTGCTGCTGTGCCTGGGGGTGTTTGACCTGCTGAGCACGTGCGTGGGGATCCCGTCAGAGATCTGGGACATGAGGCACTACTACCTGTACGACTCGTCGCCGTGGGCTTGTAAGGCTATGAGGTGAGTCGTACAACATTACATGTCAGCGTAAGATACAGAGAGTGAGGGGGATGGACAGAGGCGTAGGGGGGGGGAAGGCAGGGGTGGGGACGGGACATATGTCCCCGCGCCGACCTTAGGGGGTGCCAGAATGGGTTGGAAAAAGTAATCGAAAGTTTCAGGGGGGGGTGTGCATATTAAAAGTTTGAGGGGGGGGGGGGGGGTGCAAATCAAAAGTTTGAGGGGGGGGGGGAGGGTGCAAATCGAAAGAAGCTTGTCCCCGGGCGCCGGGAAGGATCGCTACGCCTCTAGGGGGGGGGGGTTACCATTCATGTTACGTCTTACTTTTAAAGCATAAGTTTACCATCAAACACCCTATCGTTATGGGACGGTGTGGTCGAGTGATAGCGTGCACGACTGCTAACCCGAAATTCTTAAGTTCAGACCCGGGGCTCAATTTTTTTTTTAGGACGAGTACACTCAGCTATGATGGGTACCTGACTCACGTTAAGGAAAGTAAAGGCAGCTGCTTATAGTGAAGACCATACAATCCATTAATATGCCATTATTACCCCCCCCCACCTCCACACACACACACACACGCACACACACGTAAAATAGTGTTAGATGTCTAGCAACCGTCTTCACTGTATCAACTTAATTCTAAAAAACATCGTTCATCTTTGTCTTTAAAAATATTCGAAAATAATTCCACGTCCCACTTTCTTTCAATCTTTCAAACATCATTACAAAAGTACAAGCAACCCCCCCCCCCCCCCCCCTGGGGATTGTGACGTCATTTATGGATTACCCGTAAGGTGGTAATCGGCACATGTATCCATAGCCTGAGGTGGTCCGCTGAGATAAAAAAAAAACAACATCTTAGCTTGATGTATACAACGTTTTAATAAAACTATTTATAGATTTAACATTGTAACATCTAGTTCAGTGTAGTTCTACAATTATAGATGTAACATCTAGCTCAATGTAGTTCTACAATTATAGAGATAAAATCTAGTTCAGTTCTACAATTATAGATCTAACATCTAGTTCAGTGTAGCTACTGTGTATAAGATAAAGGAATATCAAAACTCTCAATATCAGTTATACCATTTTTATTTCGCAGGAAATAATTATACGAATATTTTCAGTGAACGTTTTTAAAATATGCCTTCAGTTGAAATGTACTCACACACAATGTCTAGAGTTTATTTTTTTTTAGTCAATTTATGAATAACCTTTCAACAATATGGTAACCTTATAATTTTTATGTTAGTCAATTTAGGAATAACTAAATAATTCTACGAATATTTTCATTAAAGGTTTTTAAAATATGCCTTCCGTTGAAATGTATTCGCACACAATCAGTGTTTCTTCCAAGCTTTTTTCTCGGGGGGGGGCACTTGAAATTTTCAGGGGGGGGGGGGGGGCGCCGTTGGCTTTCTTCGGGGGGGGGGGACATTGTTAAGTGTACATATTCTCTATATAAATTCCATTTCGTTCACGGGGGGGGGGGGGGCGAAGAGATGCCTGGAAGAAACTGCATACAATGCCTAGTGTTTTTTTTTTAAAATATTAGTCAATTTATGAATAACTTTTCCACAATATGGTGACCTTATAATTTTTATGTTAGACAATTTATGAATAACCTTTCAACCATATGGTGACCTTATATCCGAACATATGGACAGGTCCACTTGTGATCCGCCACTCCTAATTTCACACTACTCATCATGCAGATACTTTCCTAGATACAGTCGTGAGTTGCCGTCCTTTGGTCTAGACTGGTCAGCATAAATTATAGCTCTGTTCTTGGTACAGTTGGACTTGAGTGTACTGGGCCGTAGAGTTGGGTTTTTAAAGATGCCGTTTGGTGTCAGGTTAGCTGGAGTACTTTATACGTAGATAGTCTGATTGTCTGAAGTAGAGTTTATGGATTGTTTTAAATTTAGAATCAACTCTATACGTTGGTTTAGGGCTTTATTTATTATTTATTGATAATTGTACTGCTATAGTTGATGTTTAAGTTTTTTTTAAGTCGCTATAAAAATGCATACGATGAATTTTAAGGGATGTTATCTTAATTTTTTTGCATTAATCAAAGGTTGTTCTGATACCATTTAAGTTTAAGTTCAGGTATTTTTTTAGAGTAGAAACCGCAATAAAGCTAGCTGCAATATATGTAACTAAATTAGGACCCTTGAAAAATAACGTTAGGGGGGGGGCATCCATTAATTTACTTTAACTCTTTCAAGTTGCGCATCGACTTTGGTGTGCAGGCAAAACATTGTACGAACTTCACGCTGGATGGAATTTTTGCAGATTCCTAATATGCAGTCGACTTCTGTCGCGATTTACATGATGTTCGCGGGAACAAATATTGACATGGCAAGTTAACACTGCTCGTTTATAATGCGCAAAAGTCTATTTATAGACTGGAATAGAAATCCAGTTTCTGTCTCTCTCTTTATATATATATATATATATATATATATATATATATATATATATATATATATATATATATATATATATATATATATATATATATATATATATATATATATAAAATTTGCTCAGGAATGGCAAAAACTGTTACAAACAATTCCAAAAAAAACCATACTTCCTTGTTTTATTTTCTCGTTCTTAATACGGTGAATATCAAACAAAATGAGGGCCCTTGATTATTATGGAAACATGCACACGTGGACCACTTAATTAAGACTCTAATTAATGACCAGGACGTTCCAGTCAATAATTTCCCGTGAGATGAGAGCAAGCGCGACCAGCGTGTGCATAAATACATATCTTTAGCATACTCTCGCGTCAGTTTCTCATCCATTTGACTTTGTTTCCCCTCCAGGTTTCTGACGACGCTTCCGTCATTCGCCTCCATCTTGGTGCTCATGGTCATCGCAGTGGACAGGTACAGGAAGGTCTGCAAGCCCCTCCATCAACAAATCCAAGTCTCCTGGGCCAAGACGTCCATTATCATCATCCTCGTCGTATCTCTCGTCTTCTCCGTCCCAGCGCTGTATATCTACGGGCATCGAACATTTCCTTCCGGGGTTGAGGGAGTTAACGGTCGGGATTGTTCTGTTGACGATTATTTCATTGGCAAGTCGTACCCACTTGTGTACGAGTCGGTGCTCGCTTCCTTGTTTGTTATCCTGGCAATTATTTTAACTTCATTGTACATCCGTATATGGATGGAGACTAGAAGACACCGGAAGTACATGAAGACACACGCAGTCATGGGGACGGTGCTTATGGAAGACAGCGCTTATAATTCCTCCACCAACTACGATTCTTCCACAGACAATCTTCCGGATAATTTTAAACCCAGCTCGAAACGAAGTTCCAACTCGTCCAATTATAAAAGAGGGTTTTTGAAGAGAGCGAAGTATAGAAGATACAGATCCAAAAGCCAAGATTCAGCCTGCTCACGCGGGCGTGCTGAGAAACGACCGTCATGCCCTAGTAAACCTGATGAAGACAATGATTCCAATCAACCCAGATCGAAATGGGTTATCGGAAATGAAACTCCGGTGAAGCGGAACTCCGCTGATATGAGCGATGAAGGTTTAGACGCCCACGCGATTTCTAACGGCGTGAGTAACGGATTTCATGATCATCCGGACGGTAAGGGTTGCGAAACGATGAGGTCTTCGCTGAGGAGAAGTGTTAAAAACCACGAGAAGAGGGACACGAACGGAGGGGATAAGGAACTGATAGTCATTCCAGAAGGGGTACAGTTAAACCTAACCTTAACCAACAACCAACAAAACACGTCCGACTTTGTTATCAAACCTGAGTCCATTCCTGTAAAGCAAACGGGAATTTCGGCGAGTCGCAACGATACAAAACACAGAAGCAGCTTTAAAAACGGAACCAACGATCCGTTGCCTGGTACTAAAAACTCGGAATTTTCCAGAATTAATAGTGAGTCAGGAGACTGTGACGTCATGCACGGGGATAACGGCCGCGAGAAGTACTCACGCAAGAGTTCCGAGACTTTAGAAGACTGCGCGGGTCTGAAGAAACAGGACGCGCGTCCGGTCGACGGCATGAAACCCAATCGCGTGTCTTTTGTCAACAAAAGTGGCGACGAACTAGATTCTGACGCAGAGTTAAAAGAACCACATGCAGACGAAGAAGCGGTGTTCCAGCCGATTTTATCCCAGGAAAAAATAACCGCGAACGGAACGCGTTTAAACGGAAGTGTAAGTACACTTGGTTCCTTGCCATTAGACTTGGGTTCAAACACACATCGTGTTCTAAAACACAGCAAATCAACACAGTCACTTACAGCTAAACGAGTCAAAAAAGCACTGCGGGCCACTCGCACGACAGTCATAGCTTCGGTGATCACCCTTGGGTTTATATTGAGTTATCTCCCTCATTTGATTCTTGTTATTCTCCGTTCAGTGAAGATCGACTTTGAGCACCACCTAGGCGACGTCTCGCTCATCTTCTACAACATCCTCTTACGCTCCTACTTCGCCAACAACGTCATCAACATCTTCGTCTACGGCTCCATGAACCTCGAGTTCCGATCCCAGCTCCTGAAGCTGTGGACGAACATGCAGCATCCCTGCCACAAGCACCACGCGCCGGAGACTGTCTCTAGGAGAAACACGCTGGCCGGTGCTCCCATATATCCGGACCCCCCGGAAATAGTTCCGGGGTTTAAACAATTTGAAGCGACACACTTACTAGATGAGTCGAACTGTGTCCAGATTTTAAAAGAAACTAGTTGTTAAGTTGTGCAGTATTTGTTTTTATTTATTTTTACATCTATTTTATACACGTTTGTTTGAAATTGAAATGCTTGATATTACATACACATGTCTATAATAAATACAAGAAAAAGTATAAACTTAATCAGCGTTTTGCGTTTTTAATCTTAATTTTTTGAAAACAATAACAAAAACTCATTAAAATCCCTATAGAAATGTATGAAACCAGCAATATACAACGTTTAGATCTAGTGCCTCCATTTGATTCTATGGATTCTGCTAATGAAATACTTTTATATAAAAAAAAATATGCGGTTTATGTTTTCATCTACAGCCAGTGCCGGTGCCAGGTTATTTAGCGCCCTAGGCAAAACTTATTAAAACGCCCCCTTTCACACAATATCATTACTAAAACATATGTATAAGAAAACAATTAATTAAAAGTGACATATAAGTTTATTATCAATTGCATACACGTTATAAGTAGACATCAAAATCAAAATTTACTTGCCTCCTTCGTCTCAAAAGTTTGTACTAATTCCTTCAATTCCAGTTTGCAAGCGTAATCACATTTTATTTTGAAAAAAGTTCTTTTAGTGTTGGGCTCCATGCTGTCCTCCCAAGGTGAGTTCCATAACGGAAATTACCTGTTTTAAGCTTGACTGTCTAGTTATAATATTGTAAAATGTCTATATTGTGTGATTTTGTAACGATTATTTGGTTTATGAAAAATAAAAAATAAAAAAATAAAATGTTATAAAGTGTAACTAAGACGTGCTTGAAATTCACAATAAATGCTCTAAATTTCACTACGTAATCATTATATCAAATCTTTTATATTATTATATATATAAATATATATATTATATTTTTGAATACTTAACTATAGGTTTTGCTTGAAAGTCTAAAAGTTTTAGCTTTATTACAACATACTCCATTCAAATTCGATGACATTCATTTTTAATATTATGTGATTTCTCATATTACATGAATAAATTTTGGATCCCTTAATTAAAGGGACGCCTTTCTAAAAATCAAACACGGATAACTGTATTAGACATTGCTAGAATTGTTGATTAACTATAAATAAATTATAATTTGAAAAAAAAAATAACGGTTAGTTATAAATTCCAACCTATGTAATATTATATATTAATACACAAAGAGTGGTAATATAGATTCCTTAAAAACTAAAGCTTTTTCAACTAGAAAACGCGTACCTTTCTTTGTAGTGTATTCCGTACTAAATTGAAATCATCCCACTTACGATAAACTCGACTACTCGATATACTCTTCTACATTCACAACACATATCAAACGTCGATATCTAAACATAACTAGACTCGATGCTCCAGAACTACGACACCATCTCGCTTAACTTCACCAAGCTCTATAAAGGCACTCCAAATCAACAACGATTTCACTGGACCTACCACTACACTTAAACAGTCAATATAGTTCGATACCCTAATACCACAAGAATCAATACTCACAAACTCCAGAACTACGATACTTCATCACCTGCATTCTCATGTCTCTATTACCAATCAAATTCCACTAGACCTTCAACTACAAAACAGCCAAATAAAAATTATGACACTTTAACACTTCGATACTTTATACGGTGACAGGACAAATGATCTCAGGACAAATGATCTCAGGACAAATGATCTCAGGACAAATGATCTCAGGACAAATGATCTCAGGACAAATGATCTCAGGACAAATGATCTCAGGACAAATGATCTCAGGACAAATGATCTCAGGACAAATGATCTCAGGACAAATGATCTCAGGACAAATGATCTCAAGGACAAATGATCTCACGGACAAAAGATACCAGGACAAAATATATCAGGACAAATGATATCATGGACAAATGATCTCAGACAAAATATCTCAGATCAAAATTTTAATATTGTGTATAGTTGTTCTGAAAATTTTTTATTGACGCTCTTATGTTTTTTATTTATGTAATATTGTTTATAGGCCAATATAATAATTTTAAGAAATGTTTGCCGCATAAATTTGTCACATTCCACTGAACATTTTAAAATTAAGATTACTAATATAATATGCTGAGATTAAAGAAATTGTTCTATGGTTTGCCTGCCAAACAAGAGACACACCTACCATGTCAGGTTGATGAAACTATATCAAATGGAATGAAATAACAATGAAGACACACCTTCGTATCAAGATGGCCGCACGCTTTGATTACAGAGACCTGCTTTAAAGGAACGACATCCGTCCTCCGTGAACAATATAAATAGTCAATAATTATGCGTCGGTCACACCTTAGTGATCAAGTGATAAATGCTTATTTAAACGACAGCGGTCATCGCGGAGCAAAGTTCGTCATATTGTGTATGCAAACAAAGCAGTATTAGTGCTGATTATTCAGCTATGACCTCTTACGTTACATCGTAGAAAGGTTATAGGAACTTAGTTTCTAGTGAATTAGAGAGGTGCGATCATAGCCATACAATTGTCAGTAAAGAAACGTAAGCATTATACAGAGGCTTAGCGACCCTTCCCGGCGCCCGGGGACAGAGGCGTAGTGACCCTTCCCGTCGCCCGGGGACAAACTTTTCGATTTGCACCCCCCCCGCGAGATTTTGATTTGCACCCCCCCTCAAACTTTCGATTTGCATCCCCCCCCCTCGAGATTTTAATTTGCACCCCCCTCAAACTTTCAATTTGCACCCCCCTCAACCTTTCAATTTATTTTTCCAACCCATTTTGGCGCCCCCTAAGCTCGGCGCCCGGGGGACATATGTCCCCCGCCCCCCCCCCCTCGCTACGCTACTGCCCGGGGACAAACTTTTCGACTTGCACCCCCCCCCCCCCCCTCGAGATTTCGATTTGCAACCCCCCTCAAACTTTCGATTTGCACCCCCCCCCCTCGAGATTTCGATTTGCACCCCCCTCAAACTTTCTATTTGCACCCCCCCCCTCGAGATTTTGATTTGCACCCTCCCCCCCCCCCCTCAAACTTCAATTTCCACCCCCTCAACCTTTCAATTTATTTTTCCAACCCATTTTGGCGCCCCCAAACTCGGCGCCCGGGGACATATGTCAGTGATTTCAAAATTGATGTTTCAGTTTATTTTTCTCACAAAAACACACAAAAATAATGAATGTTGTATTGTTATCTCTCCACCAAGGCGTTGATTTATGGTGGATCTTTAATATTTCTTAAATTTTAACCAAGACACACATCATTAACAAAACTAGTTCACATTAGACAGTGATTTAAAATATTTGCATGCAAAGGGAAGCAACTGGGTATATTTCTCAAACAGTAGTTTATTGGAGTAGTGGTACTTGGTTTCACTAGAAACTTATTTGTAAGCCTAATCCAAACAAATCAATTAACAAAGATGTTGCTGTAAAACAATTAAATAATTATTAGTTTTAATTTTAGGAGGGAGTGAGGATAGAGCAGACTCTGTCCCAAGAAAGTCCACCGCTCCAACCCTCGGATGAAATATATAATTTATATAGAAAACACATACTTAATCAGTGTCCGCCCCCCCCCCCCCCCAAAATTTTTTTAATTGACCCCCACCCACCCGGATAAAAATGTCTGAAAGAAACACTACCTCCTGGCTATATAGAGGCCTATTTGGAGCAACTAGACATTGACAAATTTAAGTTTTGGTTTTTTTTAAATGCACTAAAACAGTACCACGACAAAATGGATTCATCGCTTTCATTTACCATTAAGTCAAACATATATATATATATATATATATATATATATATATATATATATATATATATATATATATATATATATATATATATATATTCATATATATATATATATATATAGCTACAGGACATTACAGGACATTACCCCCGGGGTATATATATATATATATATATATTTATATGTGTGTGTGTGTATGTGTATATAAAATAACGATTTAAAGGGACACTATGAATTCAGCTGGAGTGAGATGGATGGGGTTCGCTAGTCTCAAACTGTGACCACCAGATCGCTATATCGATCTGTTAAAAAACCTGTAACCGGATCCATTTGCCTAATCGAAGCCTGGTTCAAAATCAGCCGAAGGAAACGAATGTTTCTAAACGAACGAAACTGTCAGCATTGTTACCGTATCGATTTGTCGTTTGTGTTAAAATAACCGTAATCGATATTTCAACCCCGGGCCGCGACAACAGACACTTGTTTGAAGTATCGCACTTGATTACCAGAATAATTAGCCCGGGCTATTAGAGCGGGACCGTGTCGGTAAAAAGACGGAATGTAGCTGTGACGGTTGGTGGTTTGGTGTTGAGAAGCTTATGTAGTTGGGAAAAATCTTTCCAACACGAATTAGGGGGTCAGTAGTCGCGACTGCGTGGGAAGCAAAACACCACCAGGATTTGGGCAGATGGAGTAGAGTTTATCTGTATATATGTATATATACATATATATATATATATATATATATATATATTATATATATATATATATATATATATATATATATATATATATATATATATATATATATAAGACTCGGCTTTCACAGTGGTTTAAAAACAAAGGGAAAAAAATATACAAGAGCGTGGGGTGGTGTCTATAGAATAAAATATAATCCAACCGCAGCAACGGTAATTTTTTACAAAACAACCATCAAGTCAAAAATGAAAAAAAATTTCCTTTTTTTTAAAACTATAATTTTTTTATGGTCGGCTCTAGGGCCCTAAATGGCGTGCCCTCCCCCCCCCCCCCCCGCATTGCGGGGTCTGGCGGCACTGTAGTTCCGCCCCTGCTACTGCTACGGATACTGGTATGCGATGATGTCTTAAAAATTAAATTTGCCCCACCCAGGGGCGTAGCGAGGGGGGGGGCGGGGGGTGCGGACCGCACCGGGTGACACCATTTAGGGGGGTGACACCAAGGCAAAAAATAGCAAAATATATAGAGAAAAACTCGAGGGGGGGGGTGCAAATCGAAAGTTTGAGGGGGGGGGGTGCAAATCGAAAACTTGAGGGGGGGGGTTGCAAATCGAAAACTTGAGGGGGGGGGTGCAAATCGAAAGTTTGAGGGGGGGGGTGCAAATCGAAAATTTGAAAGTTTGTCCCTGGGAAGGGTCTCTATGCCTCTAGGGGGGTGACACCATTAAGTGCCCGCACCGGGTGACACCCGACCTCGCTACGCCACTGGCCCCACCTCATTATATTACCATCTCAAGTTAGGTACTGATTAGAGCTGAGTGGACTCCAAATTGAACCTTGCGGTTGTGACTTTCTATTTGATGCAGAGTTGTAAATTGAAATATTAAAATTAATAAAAAAATTAAATAAAATCGTAATAAGACCTACTCGTGCGCGATGGTGGCGTAACTTTTTCATTGCACAGTACGTAAGGAGCATCAGTCATCCCCTCCCCCACCACCCTCTAGACGACTTGTCCCTAACTACACACAATATCTCAATTTATTTTCGTACAAATCATGCATGTCGCCTTAACCTAAGTTAAACAAATACCAATGCTATTCTCACAGGCAGAGGCTATTTCATAGTTCTAGTCTCTACTAGGCTTGATCTATATCGTGGTGTAAATCAGTGGCGTAGCGAGGTCGGGTTTTACCCGGTGCGGCACTTAATGGTGTCACCACCCCCCCCCAGAGGCGGTTGCGACCCTTACCGGGGACAAACTTTCAAGTTTTCGATTTGCACCCCCCCCCCCTCAAACTTTCGATTTGCACCCCCCCCCCCTCAAGTTTTCGATTTGCACCCCCCCCCCTCAAGTTTTTCTCTATATATTTTGCCATTTTTTGCCTTTGTGTCACCCCCCTAAATGGTGTCCACCCGGTGCGGTCTGCACCCCCCGCCCCCCCCCCTCGCTACGCCCCTGGTGTAAATTATGCTTTGGTTGAATGGTTCGGTCTAAAAACAAAACCAGTGGGTTGTAACATTCACAGCAGTTAAATATTTAATAGCCTGCCTTGTCACGTGACGTTACCCGTCTTTATTTTACCTTTTTATCTCCCGCTTGATTACACCATAAAACAACAACCTCTTTAGTTTTCGAGTTCTACGATGTAAACAAAAAGAGGGGCCATTAAAATGCTGGATCTTGTCCAGATAAGCCCCGCTAAAAAAGTTAACCCCCGCAACTAAAAAAAAATATTATAAAAAAGAGGATATAAGACTTGTACTTGTAGCTTTTAGCGAAGAGTATAAATTGGGATATATCATTAAATAATTGCATGAAAACTGTCCGTATTTTGGTAACTTAACCCCAAGGGCGTAGCGAGGGGGGGGGGGCGGGGGGTGCGGACCGCACCGGGTGACACCATTTAGGGGGGGGTGACACCAAGGCAAAAAAATAGCAAAATATATAGAGAAAAACTTGAGGGAGGGGTTGCAAATCAAAAGTTTGAGGGGAGGGGGGTTGCAAATCGAAAACTTGAGGGGGGGGGGGGTGCAAATCGAAAACTTGAGGGGGGGGGGGGGTGCAAATCGAAACTTGAGGGGGGGGGGGGGTGCAAATCGAAAACTTGAGGGGGGGGGTGCAAATCGAAAACTTGAGGGGGGGGGGTGCAAATCGAAAGTTTGTCCCCGGAGGGTCCGCTACGCCTCTGGGGGGGGGGGGTGGACACCATTAAGTGCCGCACCGGGTGACACCCGACCTCGCTACGCCACTGCCTAACCCTAACCCCATCCTTAACCACAACCCAAAGCGTTCGTTTAAACTTAACATTTAAATGTCTAGACATCAGAAATAGATCACTAGTGGCGGTGCTTAAGCAAA
>NW_026734099.1:0-13429 GCF_028476545.2 Physella acuta
TTACAGTTTTGACAAGCCCTAAGCCAAGACTCGTCACCCGCTAGGTAAGGAAGAAACAACAAGCGACCACAGGTATACCAGTGGGCTCCAGAATATCGATCTAATCCTTATCGCATTGATTGACATTTAATACTTGGTAAGTAGTTGGGGCCTAGCGCTACAGGCGTGTGATTTCATTAAGTAGGTTAGAAAGTAATCGAATTACGGGACCAGGGACTAGACACAATGGAAGATTAACGGGAGCGGATTAAAAAGTTGAGGGTTAGAGTTACGGTCACTGCGTGTTAGAGAGTTTTAGGTTATAGATAAGTGGATTAATTAAGGTTATAGATGAGTGGATTAATTAAGGTTATAGATAAGTGGATTAATTAGATTAAGGTTATAGATGAGTGGATTAATTAAGGTTATAGATAAGTGGATTAATTAGATTAAGGTTATAGATGAGGGGATTAATTAAGTTTATAGATACGTGGATTAAGATTAAGGTTATATATAAGTGGATTAAATAGATTTAAGGTTAAAGATAAGTGAATTAATTATATTAAGGTTATAGATAAGTGAATTAATTAGATTAAGGTTATATAGATAAGCGAATAAATTAGATTACGGTTATAGATAAGTGAATAAATTAGATTAATGTTATACAGTGGCGTAGCGAGGTCGGGTGTCACCCGGGCGCGGCACTTAATGGTGTCACCCCCCCCCCCAGAGGCGTTGCGACCCGTCCCGGGGACAAACTTTCAAGTTTTCGATCTGCACCCCCCCCCCCTCAAACTTTCGATTTGCACCCCCCCACCCCCCCCCCCCCCCCCCTCCAGTTTTTGATTTGCACCCCCCCCCCCCTCAAACTTTCGATTTGCACCCCCCCCCTCAAGTTTTTCTCTATATATTTTGCTATTTTTTGCCTTGGTGTCACCCCCCTAAATGGTGTCACCCGGTGCGGTCCGCACCCCCCCGCCCCCCCCCCTGATGTTATATATATATATATATATATATATATATATATATATATATATATATATATATATATATATTGAGAGAGAGAGAGAGAGAGAGGGAGAGAGAGAGAGAGGAACTTATATATAGAATTAAAATTTATAGATTAGTGAATTCATTAACTTATGGTTATAGATATAGACACAGCGAATTCAAAATTTAGGGTTATAGATATAGAGACAACGAATTAAAAATTTAGGGTTATAGATAAGTGAATTAATAGATAAAGGTTATAGATAAGTGAATTAAATAGATTAAGGTTTAGCACAGCGTATTAAAGAGTTGAAGTTTATAGATTTAGGTAGAGTGAATCAATGGCGTAGCCAGGATCGTCTCAAGGGGGGGTTCCAATTTTTACCCGGGGACAGACTTTCGATTTGCACCCCCCCCCCCCTCAAACTTTCGATTTACACCCCCCCATACTTTATATATCTATACCGAGGGGTCTATGGGGGGTTATGACCCCCCCTAACCCCCCCCCCCCCCCCCCCGCCTACGCCACTGGAGTGAATAAATATGTAAGGGTTATATAGGACAAAGCGGTTTAAAGAATTTTGTGTTATAGCTACGAATATAAAAAATTAAAGAGTATAGGGTTTAGTAAAAAAAAAACTGGTGTAAAGGTTACACTTGGATAAAGGTTTAAAAATTACTTAACGTTATGGATTAGAAAAGTGTAGACAGGGCTGTCCATATCTTGTATTGATGTAAAAAAGTTACTTGGGGAAACGGTGTGGATTGCTTACAGCTATCCTATCAACAAATGTAACGATTGTTAACAGGTGTTGATGTGTGCTAATGTCTGTGTGCTTATCCATCATTTAGATAGAGGTCGCACTGACTTGTGTCAGTTTAGGGGGGGGGGGGGGGGGGGGGGAGATTGGTTTTTTTGTTTCAATTTGTTATGTCCGTGGGTGAGGAATGAAACTGGACTGGAATTGATTTTAAAAAATCCTTCAATGACAATCCCCTACGCTGGTCTAGATGCTATAATAAACTATAATATTATAGCTCGTACTTGCATAACACCGGTTTTAGGAAAAACGAACGGGGATGAATTTGTAAGATTGAAAACATTTAAGAGGTTTTCTCCCTTGAACTTTTATGACTCAATAGTGCATCTTCTTTTTTTTAAAGAGGTTTTTGCCGGTTTAAGTACTAAACTACTAATTGTTTATATTTTTATCTTTGAATACCAATTAATGCTAAAAATATCTAATTTAATAGCATTTATGTTTGTTATTTTTAGTTTGTTTATTGAGTGTATTTATGTCTTATCAAATAATTTCTGTGTTGTGCAATGCTATTTCATATGGATATACAAAACCAACAAAAACTATAATCTCAATATAATAATGAAAGTTTTATTCTTTAAAGTACTTTTATTTATTTTTTAATGCATTAAAAATTGTACTAAATAAGCTTGAAAAAAGATAGACGGACAACATAAAACTTAGTAAAAGAACATGTAGTTTTCGATGCAAAATGCTTTTATTTTAAAGTAACAAAAAACACTTTAAAATACATTACACACGTAGTAAAAAAAAATTGAATTAAGCGTACGTCTGATGACATTGAGTCCACCCTAGCTAATGTGGAAAAGTTAGGTGGCCTGACATAATAATGACCACATTATCCCTTCCAATGTATGGGTGTAAGAATCTGATAACTTCTACAAATTTGAAATGCTATTTTACACGTAGATATTAATCAGCATTATCGAATATATAACAATTGTATTATTGGAGTATCTTCTTCTGCGTTCTTTATTTTAGTGTTGGAAAAGATTCCCTTCAACACAATTAAGTATACATATCAACTGGTTACGTGTCATGCCATTCACTCCGATTTCAGCCTTTGGATTTGCTTCCATAGCCTTTGTCCAACTAAAAACAAACTACAAGGCAGCAGTTGTTTCTCTCTTCTTCTTCGTTCTTAATTTTTAGTGTTGGAAGGGATCGAGCCTCATCTGCCAGAGGGTTTGAACTCGAGACTTTTTCGAATTAATCAACCATGAACTTTTGCCGACTCGACCACGCCTCCAATACAATTAAGCGTTACGTGTCAACTGGTTATGCGCCATTGAGGCCATTGACTCCGATTTTAGCCTGCTTTTCTTTTTGGATTTGCTTCCATAGCCTTTGTCCAACCAAGAACAAACTACAAGGCAGCAGTTGTTTGATTTTGGAATTGTCTCTCCTAGAAGAGTTGCTGTCCCCAACTGTCGAGCCTCATCGAAGGTTCGAACTCAAAACTTTTCAGATTAGCAACAATGAGCTTTACCGACTCAACCACGCCGAGTATTGTAGTAGCAGTAAAACTTTAAATTGATCTTAAACAATCTTTCACCAAAGAAAAATGTCTTATATATCAGTGAAACTACGGCTAACTTGTATTACAAATCGCCTTCAGCCTATTGGCATTTATATGACATCCATGTTAGGAAATTTAAAGCCCAAATGTGAATAGATATGACGTATCGATTAGCCAGTCGGTTCAAAAATCGATAATTAAGTTTATTTTAGGTTGCTTCGATTTTGCGTTAAAATGGTGTAGACAAAGGTTTTGTTTTTTTTTTAAATTAAGTCAATGTTGGGTTAACCTGTACTCATATCATTACTTGGTATTTCTAGCGAGAATATGATTACCCTGACTTTACTTAAGTATGATCAAATAATGAGATAACATTAAGACGAGCACAATTTTATGTGTACACCGTAGCTGATTAGGGACAAAATTATAAAATTAGGTCACTAGGTCACCCTAAGGGTATTAATGACATAATCAGTTATCCTTCTAAGTCACTTGGTCATGAAACCTTAATGAGCTCTCCTGTCAAGAAAATCAAATCCTGTAGGCTATCATTAATTCTCATAATGTAATGATATGAAGTGTTCCAAAACAACAAAACGTCTGAAAAATATTCATCTTTTGTGTAATTTGAATGCAGTAGCTACAAGACTACTCAAAGCATTTTGTACAAGACATTGTCTATTGTATAGGCATATATATATATATATATATATATATATATATATATATATGTGTGTGTGTGTGTGTGTGTGTGTATGTATGTGTGTTTGTATGTCTGTATGTATGTACATTTATGTGTTTGTGATAATGCGTGTAAGTGTGCTGGTGTTTACATGTGTGTTCATGCGTATTTGCATGTATATATATATATATATATATATATATATATATATATATATATATATATATATATGAATACTTAACTGTATTTACATGTCTCATTTTGTTATATAACATTTTAAATGAAAAGCGCAACATTTGTAGACAATCTTATCTATTTCAAATCAGATATTTATTGACCTCCTGGCTTTTAGCACCCGGGTCTTAAACATTACTTTAGTTTCATGTTTACATCACTGATTAGGTTGACCCCGAGTAAAAACAAAACTTTCCTCTTCCGGGTTAAATAGACCATCCGAGGCGTCGTGTTGTCGTCATGGAGCTGTAGGACACAAAACGTGATAGATGACATCTAGCAAGATGATGCCGCTGATTATGTGACAAAAAAAGAAATCGTGCACGTGTAACACACGAGTTATGGAACTTTTTACCCCCCCCCCCCCCCCTCTTGAATTGGGCGACGATTCGATTTCTAGCCCGAATGTGTCGAGTTCGAACTACCGCGTTCGTGTCAGCAAAACAATTCCTGAATTCTACCCAGTTCTGGCGGGTACCTGGCTCACGTTAGGAAAAGTAAAGATGGTAGAATGTTGTCACGCTATCCCTTCATAGGCCGATGTCCCGAAAATAGGTCAACTCTACTTCACCTGCGCCAAGGAAAGTCGAAGGGGGGTGCCCTTACTTTACTTTTTACTCTTGTGTTAGATGTTACATAATATTTTCTTAGAATGCAGCTTCACATGTTACATAACATTTCTAGGAATCAACCCCCCCCCCCCCCCGTCCTGTCCTATATCCTATCACGAACAACCAACAATTTTTTTTAACTTTTTTTTTAATACGGTAAAAATCATGTACCCCACCCTTTCTTTTTTATGTAATATGAGCAGAATACCTTAGAAACAGACGTCTTACAAAAATCCACGATCGCTTTCTTACAAAATAAAAGATCTAATATAACTATAATTAATTGTTAAAATTGATGATATAAATAAGACGTGCGATGTTTTTACTTACCACTTGACATCACATAGACTTGGGTCTACTCAATGTGTCGTAAATAGCCGTGGGTTTTAACATGGGTGCTTAAGTTTGATGATCTAGATAAGAACAGAACAATACATTGTACAACACACATTGAGGTAATGTGTTACTCAATTATTCAGGCAGGTGACTGGTTTACCTGTTAACGAAACTTCGAGAGTAACTGTCAATTGGGCTCTAGGCGAATTGGTGTCAATCATGCAGATACGTGTCATGCAAATACAATTCAATAAGTTAACACATGTCGATGTTTTATTGTATGTCAGGTATATGTAAGGCCTGTAGTTTCAGGTTATATTATAAGAGGCCGAGGACTTGTAAACAACGTTGACACAAATCACGTTGATATTTGTCACACTGTAACAATTGACACCGATAACGTCACAAAGTGACAAGCCATGCTGTGACAAGTCACAGTGTGTTACGTCACGGAACAAGTCAAATACTATCAAGTCACGCCGTGAGAAGTCATGGGTTTGAAAGTGTTACGTGGACACGGACAAAAATCACGTTGACATTTATCAACTGGAACAAGCCACGCTGATATGGTCACGTAGTTACGCCATGTGTCACGTTGAGCTATATCAAGTTACACTTTGTCAATTCACGCCATGTCAAGTCACGCTTTGTCAAGTAATGCTTTGTCAAGTCACGCTATGTCAATTCACGCCATGTCAAGTCACGCTTTGTCAAGTAATGCTTTGTCAAGTCATGCTTTGTCAAGTCATGCTTTGTCAAGTAATGCTTTGTCAAGTCACGCTATGTCAAGTCACGCCATGTCAAGTCATGCTTTGTCAAGTCATGCTTTGTCAAGTCATACTATGTCAAGTCATACTATGTCAAGTCACGCTGTGTCAAGTCACGCTATGTCAAGTCACGCTTTGCCAAGTCACACTATGACACGTCATTCTGTGACGAACGACACTGCTAATTTCACTTAGTCACACCCAGTGTTTCTTCCAGACTTTTTTTTTATCCGAGGGGGAGGTGGTGGTGGGGGGCGGACTAAAATTTCCGGGGAACACGGACACTGGTAAAATATTTTTTTTTTTAATTCTGTATAAATCATACTTCGTTGGGGGGCGGTATACTTTCTTCGGGGTATGGGGGGGGGGGAGGTTCCCGCCCCACCGTAGAGATGGTTAAAAAAACTCTGTTCACACTATGAGAAAGATGGTAAAAACAACAACATCACTGACCTATTGAACGCCTTGTTACAAATGTGACAGACGAACGGCCTGTAGGAGGTGTGGGTCAGTCGGTGCCGTGTGAGGTTCCCTGGTTGTCTGAAGGCCCGGCCACAGACCTCGCACGAGAAGGGCTTGTCCCCGGTGTGGATACGCTGTTTACGTGAAGAGAGGTTTAGATCAATGAGGATACGCTGTTTATTTGAAATAAGAACTAGAATTGGCTTAAAACAGGGGTCGGCAATCTTTTGTGATGGAAGAGCCAAAAGTTCAAATTAATGCATACGGAATAGTAGAATAATGCATTATAAGTAAAATAACATTCCCCATTTGACAATATTTGAAAAAGTCGGCACTTGGGCAGTGGCAAGCATAGAATTGTTGCCAACCGGCTGTCAGCTGTCCGTATACTTTCTAACTCACTAATCCCTCTGTTCTCTGATGAATGTTTTATCCTGTTTAAGTTAAAGCTGTTTTTTTTTCCTTTACAGTATAATATTTTTTACGAGTTTTGAAAATGAAATGATATAATTATTAATATATGAGCATGGAACTGGAGAGCCGCACCTTGACTTCAAAAGAGCCGCAACACCATCTTATATGGACAAAAAAATACTTAAAGAAATGGAAGTCGTTTCAGGAGTAATAAAAAAGAAGATGCTTGAGGTGGGTCATGTACTAATGATGAAACCAGGTGAAATTTGAGAAAGGGTGTTTGATTGGACTTAACACTGGAAAAGGAAATTATTAAGACCTCGAAGAGAGACAACTGGTAAGAGTAGGGCTGTATTGAAGGAACTACCAAAACAGTTGCTTGAGACCGTCAGAAATAAAGACACTTTCAGTGACGGTCTTATGTGCTCTAGTCACAGGTGGGGGTGGGGTAATGGTGATATATATCAATATTCCAGATTTAGTTTGCACAGGATGCACTCAGAAAAAGTAATGATTTTCATACGATAGCTTTAAAATAAGCAATCCTGTCACTATTTCAGTATTAATGTACTTACAATTAGGAATAGATTCATTTATTATATGTGAATGTGTGTGTATGTATGTTTGTATGTTTTTAAAACTGATATAACTCACTCTGTGTGTTATCAACGTGTTACTCCTAGAAAACGCCTTTTGGCAGACGTCACACTTGTAGCGTTTGACTGGAGCCGTCTTGCAACTTTTCTCTACGACATGCGCACTGGCAGTCTTTGCTTGAGGCTGAAACCTGGTGTACAAAAAATTATCGTCCATTTTACATGAGAAAACTGGTATAATAACAAGTTGATCATCTTTTTCCCGTTTGTGCCCAAGACACATGGGGCAGATGAAGTAGAGTTAAAGAAGAATATGAAGTGATAGTGTGGTCAGCACTATGCCCATGCGCCTTTATTTTCCCTAATGTTAGTAAGTTTTCCAGGACTCAGGGACGTTCCACTGACTTGAACCTGTTTTCGAACACAAGACTTACAGGATAGCAGTCTAACGCTCTACCACTAGGCCACGCCATCCCTCTTTAATTATATCTTGACAGGGTCAAAACACTTTATTTGATTCCTATAATACAGGCTGGATTTGCTTAAAACCTATAGGACGACGATTAAAATTTTACTGCAAAAATAAAAAGTGTCGCCTTAGACTTTTGCTGTTTCAGATTTAATACACCCACATTATAAATTAAAATGTAATTTTCTCGTAGTTAATGAGTATAAATGATGTATTGATAAAATTGATGCATGAATAATGCTAAGATTGCGTAGATTTTAAAAGATATTGTTTGACGGAATGATCGAGGAGAGAGTGCATGGCGGCTAACCCTAAATCCCTAGTTTATACACACGGGCAGATAAGGCTTGTTAGCTGGGGACAGCAACCCATCTAGGAGAGTAAACCGCGACATCAAACAACTGCTATTTTATGGTTTGTCCTTGGTTGAACAATGGAAGCAAATCTAGAAAGTAGAGCAGCCTGAAGTCGAAGTTAATTGACCGTATAAGATATTGGAGGAAAGAAGAAAAGATATTTTAGAAAGTTCATATAAATATACTAACCCAGTGCAAGCTGGCATTCTTGCTCTGTGAGGCACTACTGGTTGAAAATAGTTGCCAGGTACCAGCTGTGGGGAGGGGAAAAATCTAATCTGCGGCTGTTGGAAGAAACCATTATGGAAATCTTTAATATACCTTTTGTTTATCCAAAAAAAATATTTTAATCTTGAAATTTAAAGGTTGGTCTGAAATAGTCAATTTTACGACTAATTATGTCACAGAAAATTTATTTCAGAGAGCCAAAAAAAGCTTTTTTAATTATGTTAATTATGTTAATTATGTTAATGGTGTTATTATTTTATTATTACACTAAACGAAACTGACGTACTTACCGCGTTAACATGTCTCTGTGTGCAGAGCCCAAGGTGATCTTTATGTTGTCCAAATTGTGGAGTCAAAGAACTGACGAAACTTTTCTGATGAAAAACGGGAACTCGATTGTTGAAGAGCGGAGAATTATTTACCACAGAAGAATCAGTTTCTGGAATGGTGTTTTGAAGTGAGAATGGAATTGTATTTGTACATTGGTAGAATTTAAACTGGGTGGGAACGCTAGACGTTGGGTGAGTTCCGATTCGAGAATTTGTAAAATGTATAAATTCTGAGTGTTTGGCTTCTGCTTCACTCATGTAACGTCTATCACTGAAACCACGTAGACTGATATTCTTTGATTCCAGACTATTCCTGTTTGATGTAAATTTGTGAGGCTCGGTCTTATTCCCTGCCTTTTGTTCTACGCGAGCAAGTTGAACTTTATATCCATGTTGATCATGAATATCTGATGTGTTCTGTTTTGATGATCTTTTTAAAGATTCAACCAAGTTTTGCAAGTACGTTTTGAAAGGGATCCTGCAGTCGACACGCAGGGTTGAAAAGTTGGCGACAGGTTGAGACATATGTGCTGTATTAACCTGTGAATGTACTTTATCAACCTGTGAATGTACTTTATCAACCTGTGAATGTACTTTATCAACCTGTGAATGTACTTTATCAACCTGTGAATGTACTTTATCAACCTGTGAATGTGCTGTATCAACCTGCGAGCCTGTCAAAGAGAAATGTCTTTCACTGCTTGCTCTCAGTGACTGCCCCTGGTACAACCAACTTGATTTGTGGGATGACATTGTACAGGCTAGGTCTTGTCTGGAAACAAAGGAATGTCTGCTCAAAATATCCTGGTACATGTCGTGTTTATACGGTTTAATAAGTGAAAACTGATCGTGAATTTCAAGAAATCTTAATCATTGGTAAACAGTTTCCGATTGTTTTTGTTGTTAATTTAATTCGATTGTTTACTTAAAATTTGAATGATCTTTTTGGTATAGTATATACAACAGTAAAAAGGTAGAACTAGAGATGACTAAGATATCAAATATGTTCCTATGTAGTCTCTACTCCTTTAGGCTGTCAGACTTTGGATAGATGTTTGTATTTATACAATTTGTCCGTACAACAAAATGACCAATCGAACTGTCACTCATTAACCGACAGCTGTCAATCATTCGTGAGGTGAATAGCTAAGCATCGTTGACCATTCCACGTGGACGTTATTTTGATCTGTGGGAAAGATTGAAACTGAGGGAGGCGTCATTGTAACAAGGCGTGGTTGTTGAGTTAGTCAAGTGGACGGCGTGGTGTTGATGTAGCTACCTGACCAGGTAATTGTCTTCAACATATGGCAGTTACAAACCAACAATCAGGTGATCATTGGGACATATGGTGCGGACTATATATATATATATATATATATATATATATATATATATATATATATATATATATATATATATATATATATATATATATATATATATATATATATATATATATATATCGGCAGGTATAGGCCTATAGGCTACATATAGAGCTATATATATAGCCTTTATATATATATATATATATATATATATATATATATATATATATATATATATATATATATATATATATATATATATATATATATATATATATATATATATGTGTGTGTGTGTGCTTGTGTGTGTGTGTGTGCGTAATATATGCGTGCATGAGTTTTCTATAATACTTCTGTTATACGTTATAATATACCATAAAATTGAGCGTCGATTATTTTGTAATCGATAACTGCCAATGTATCGTGTGGTGCTTAAATGTCAGTGGTGCTATTAAAAACTTCAAATGGAAAAGATATCTAAACACATCAAGTGAGAGCTGTAACTCTTTCTTTGTAAACCGTCTTTCCTTCAAAAAACATATGATTGACCTTTTCCACACCCCGCACACTAGGAATCTTCTTTTCCCTCCCCTTCTCATTCCCACTTCGTATCAGGTCTCTTCCTCCCTAACCCAACCATACATCCCCCTACTACCACATCCCCTCCACGCAACAAATAACTCGACACAAGCAACCCTACATTCCCTCCACTGTACGTCTGTTAATTCTACACAAACGATCTTGGTACTTGATCACTCGTTGTCCGCCCCTCCCCCCCCCCCACTTTAATTCCCGTCCCTTCCCCACCCCTCAGCCACACATACCTCACCCTTCCCTTCCCAACAGACCAGAGCCTGGACATTTCATGTACATCCCACCTACACCCAACTATACCATCATGCTCCCCCCCCCACCCCCATTTCACCCGCAAATACAATTTTCCTAATTTAACCCCCGTTAATTTCTGACGAAAAATCCGACCATGGTTGCTAATTACTTATTGTCTAGCTCACCAGTCGTGACGTGTGGGTGGTCCAGAGAGGGTTAACACTGTGAACGGGCCACAAGGGTTAATAGTGTGAGCAGTGAAACAAGGGAGGGGGGGGCATGAAAGCTACCTATACTTCGGCAGGTATACAGTGACGGGTTGACTGAATAAGTCATACCGTCACAATCAGGTTTTCATCTCGCCGGGTAATATTTAACAGCGCGCGCTCGTTAGGGCGTGACGTCACAGGGAGGTCGTTAAAAATTAAACGCGCTTGTCCGGACCTTATGTCGTGTTAATCAACTTTCCCCCCTGTTAACCTACGTGGGGGGAGGGGGTGACTGCTCACTCTAAAGGGGCGGCGTGGTAAAATCCAGTTTTTGTCGCGTTTCATACATTGGCACGTGGCCACTCCCCCCCCCCCCACCCCCACCCCCCACCCCACCCACGCACATTTATTCTTCATCTTCTCTTCGTTCTTAATACTAGTGTTGGAAGGAATATTCTACACAACAATTAAGTATTACGTGTCAACTTGTTATGCGCCGTATAGGCCATTGACTCCGATTTCAGCCTGCTTTTCTTTCTGGATTTGCTTCCATAGACTTTGTCCTACCTAGAACAAACTGCAAGGCAGCAGTTGATTGATTTTGGAGTTGTTGACTCCTAGATGAGTTGTTGTCATCTGCTATCGAGCCTCATCTGCCCGGGGATTTGAACTAAAGACTTTTCGGTTAAGCAACCATGAGCTTAACTGGCCTGACCACGCCGACCTCCCTTGTTGCGTTTCACACATTTGCACATCCATTCTCTCCACCCCCCCCCCCCCCCCACACACACACACACACATACACACACACACGTTGATTCTTTAATTTACCACATACTTAAAATAAAATATAAAAATCAATTATATTGTTTGTGTATAATTTTCATTAAAATGTTATTTACTCTGAATGGGTCTCAAGCCGAAATATCGTTTGCTGTTTCAGCTTTTTGTTCATTTATGACACTTCTTTACAATTAGGCAACATTTATTTGCTAAAAAGTATAAAATTCAATTATGACTTCACGTAAAAGCAGCTTATGGTCAATCATCAAGAGATCAATACTTATTTGTTTTTTTTTAATATTATAAAATGTTTATTGTATCAACAAGGTAAAGTTCTTCGTCAAAACCTAACGGTCTATGGGGCAAGTGAAGTAGAGTTTTCCTGTTTCTTGACCTCGGCATATGAAGGTATAGTGTTGTAAGCCTTTACTTTCCCTAACGTGAGTTAGGTACCGACTTAGGCATTCGAACTAGAGACTTACGGGTTAGCAGTCTCTACCGCTAGGCCACTCCGTCCCTATCAATGAGGTAACGTTAAGCATAATAGTTCATTACAGAGTTTGATGGTTTGACAATGGCTCAATGCTGGCGACATGTTCGCCACCTTGATAGCTCTCTTTTATTAATTAAATACGGCTGTACTAAATATTTGAAGCATTACTTTTTAAAATGTTTTAATAAGCTACTAAAAAAATTAACAAAGTGTATAAAACGGCGAAAAAGTGTAAAATGTGTTCCGTGACTATCTCTCAGCCTTACATGATGCATCAGGGGTCGTCCATAAATGTCGTCATACTCGGGAAGGAATTTTGTGAGGTTGTGTGATGAGGGCCTTACTGGATTCGTTTTGTTTGAGTGCCTTACTTGATTAGTCGTCTTTGGTCTTTGTGGAGCATAGGGCCTCAACCATACCCTCTCCATTTTGTCCTGTCCTAGGATGTTGATTTTACAGCCTCCCACGACATCCCTGCTGTCTTCACTACTTCAAGAAGACTCCGTCTCCAGGTCTGTCTTGGGCGCCCTCTCTTCCGCTTTCCTCAAGTACCTGGCGTGACACATTAGAGTGTCTTTCGCAGTATGTGCCCCACCCAGCGCTACTTCCTCCTTATTAATTGTACTGTCAGAATGAGGGGGGGGGGGAATATCTTCAAAAAAAGCATGATGTCATTTATAGTTGACCCTATTGAAATAATTTTGTTCGTAGCAGAAAGCCTTCCAGTCTAATCCCCGTTTAATTTACAAATGTATTCAATTAAAGTTTTCCTACCCAACCCTCTCTACCATAACTCACTACCATCCCTCCCTGCAATCCCTACCATCCATTCCTCCCTCCCCATCTATCGCTACCATCAATATCCTTATACTTATCTAATCTAACTCCTATCACCATTCTTTCTCCACCCCCTCCCAACCCACCCTCCTTCCCTCCGTCCCTCCCCTAACAGATCTTATAACATTAGACACATTGAGCCCCGAGGGATCCCTCCAAGT
>NW_026734100.1:0-26162 GCF_028476545.2 Physella acuta
CCTAATTGATTTCAAAATGTTAAATGAAACATTACAATCAGCAGAATATTAATAACAATGATCCGTTTAAGAAAAAAAAATATAAATAAAAAAAAAAAAAAAAAAAAAATCTAAATTTACAAATTTAAATTTTGTGGTTTTGTTCCGCATCTTTTCTCCTGCCGACCTCACGTCACCTTTTTGTATTCTTTTTCTTTCTCAGTCTCTTCCTATACCTTTTTAACGTTGGCTTGTTCCACAGCGCTAGTCGCCTTGCGCCGCCCGCCAAAGACGTAAAACAACAGGGCGTTGATCGATTCGATATACATCAAGGCGGCGCGGGCGTCAAGGGAAGCCACTATTACGACGTTAAGGTAAGGCGCTATATTTTTTTTCCTTGTTTGAGTTTTAGAAATTCATAATGTTACTTGTTTCATTGATTTCGTTAACATTCGCCTTTCCGCTTTGGCAGATTGTAAAACGCCCACCGCCTAACGGCCGTACGTCGCATGGGCGGCGATTTCTGCAATAAGGAATATTTTCGGTGTGCGGAATCGGATGAATATTTACGGAATCATTTCAGAGGAGCGGATAGGAAATTTTCCGGAATATGAGGCGTCGGTAGTCCAGTGACCGTTATCGCTTCTCGGCCTTTTGGCTAAGATCAAAGTGTAGTATCTGTTCTTATCAGCTTAATATCTGATACGTGGCTCATTGAGTCACTACGATATTAAACTGATTTTTGGTACTCGGCGGGATGCCCGGGGCTTGCTCCGCTCTCGCCACGGGTCGGCCCGGTATTGCAGTTCTTCCGGGAATGGCCCATTCAATTTCAATAATGTACGATTGGTCTCTCTCTCTCAATAAAAACAGCTCACTGCTGGTCAGTCAGAGTGATATGGTATTTATTCTATACCAGTCACTGTTTGCTTAAAATGTTAATCGTTTGAGCTGACCAGCACATTTTTTCTTTATTTGACGGTTCTCAAACGAACGGCAGCCGGTATAAAAACAGATATTTTTTTTTATATTTAAAATTTCTCTCCGCTCCTCTCCTTCGTTGTTTACTAATCTAAATTATGTTTTAAAAATCATTTGTCATGGCCAGTATGTGTCAAAATATCACACTTCTGTCCACACAGGACCAGTATTAATTTCACTTTAATATAAAGAAAATAGAAATTTAAATGTAAATTTTTAAAAGTTATTTCAATTTAAAAAAACAAAAATTCATTTTTATTTTTAAACTGACGTACATTGTTACGTACATTGTTTAATGTATTCTTTCCTTCAACGATTTGCATATATCTTGATCCTAATTGATTTCAAAATGTTAAATGAAACATTACAATCAGCAGAATATTAATAACAATGATCCGTTTAAGAAAAAAAAATATAAATAAAAAAAAAAAAAAAAAAAAAATCTAAATTTACAAATTTAAATTTTGTGGTTTTGTTCCGCATCTTTTCTCCTGCCGACCTCACGTCACCTTTTTGTATTCTTTTTCTTTCTCAGTCTCTTCCTATACCTTTTTAACGTTGGCTTGTTCCACAGCGCTAGTCGCCTTGCGCCGCCCGCCAAAGACGTAAAACAACAGGGCGTTGATCGATTCGATATACATCAAGGCGGCGCGGGCGTCAAGGGAAGCCACTATTACGACGTTAAGGTAAGGCGCTATATTTTTTTCCTTGTTTGAGTTTTAGAAATTCATAATGTTACTTGTTTCATTGATTTCGTTAACATTCGCCTTTCCGCTTTGGCAGATTGTAAAACGCCCACCGCCTAACGGCCGTACGTCGCATGGGCGGCGATTTCTGCAATAAGGAATATTTTCGGTGTGCGGAATCGGATGAATATTTACGGAATCATTTCAGAGGAGCGGATAGGAAATTTTCCGGAATATGAGGCGTCGGTAGTCCAGTGACCGTTATCGCTTCTCGGCCTTTTGGCTAAGATCAAAGTGTAGTATCTGTTCTTATCAGCTTAATATCTGATACGTGGCTCATTGAGTCACTACGATATTAAACTGATTTTTGGTACTCGGCGGGATGCCCGGGGCTTGCTCCGCTCTCGCCACGGGTCGGCCCGGTATTGCAGTTCTTCCGGGAATGGCCCATTCAATTTCAATAATGTACGATTGGTCTCTCTCTCTCAATAAAAACAGCTCACTGCTGGTCAGTCAGAGTGATATGGTATTTATTCTATACCAGTCACTGTTTGCTTAAAATGTTAATCGTTTGAGCTGACCAGCACATTTTTTCTTTATTTGACGGTTCTCAAACGAACGGCAGCCGGTATAAAAACAGATATTTTTTTTTATATTTAAAATTTCTCTCCGCTCCTCTCCTTCGTTGTTTACTAATCTAAATTATGTTTTAAAAATCATTTGTCATGGCCAGTATGTGTCAAAATATCACACTTCTGTCCACACAGGACCAGTATTAATTTCACTTTAATATAAAGAAAATAGAAATTTAAATGTAAATTTTTAAAAGTTATTTCAATTTAAAAAAACAAAAATTCATTTTTATTTTTAAACTGACGTACATTGTTACGTACATTGTTTAATGTATTCTTTCCTTCAACGATTTGCATATATCTTGATCCTAATTGATTTCAAAATGTTAAATGAAACATTACAATCAGCAGAATATTAATAACAATGATCCGTTTAAGAAAAAAAAATATAAATAAAAAAAAAAAAAAAAAAAAAATCTAAATTTACAAATTTAAATTTTGTGGTTTTGTTCCGCATCTTTTCTCCTGCCGACCTCACGTCACCTTTTTGTATTCTTTTTCTTTCTCAGTCTCTTCCTATACCTTTTTAACGTTGGCTTGTTCCACAGCGCTAGTCGCCTTGCGCCGCCCGCCAAAGACGTAAAACAACAGGGCGTTGATCGATTCGATATACATCAAGGCGGCGCGGGCGTCAAGGGAAGCCACTATTACGACGTTAAGGTAAGGCGCTATATTTTTTTCCTTGTTTGAGTTTTAGAAATTCATAATGTTACTTGTTTCATTGATTTCGTTAACATTCGCCTTTCCGCTTTGGCAGATTGTAAAACGCCCACCGCCTAACGGCCGTACGTCGCATGGGCGGCGATTTCTGCAATAAGGAATATTTTCGGTGTGCGGAATCGGATGAATATTTACGGAATCATTTCAGAGGAGCGGATAGGAAATTTTCCGGAATATGAGGCGTCGGTAGTCCAGTGACCGTTATCGCTTCTCGGCCTTTTGGCTAAGATCAAAGTGTAGTATCTGTTCTTATCAGCTTAATATCTGATACGTGGCTCATTGAGTCACTACGATATTAAACTGATTTTTGGTACTCGGCGGGATGCCCGGGGCTTGCTCCGCTCTCGCCACGGGTCGGCCCGGTATTGCAGTTCTTCCGGGAATGGCCCATTCAATTTCAATAATGTACGATTGGTCTCTCTCTCTCAATAAAAACAGCTCACTGCTGGTCAGTCAGAGTGATATGGTATTTATTCTATACCAGTCACTGTTTGCTTAAAATGTTAATCGTTTGAGCTGACCAGCACATTTTTTCTTTATTTGACGGTTCTCAAACGAACGGCAGCCGGTATAAAAACAGATATTTTTTTTTATATTTAAAATTTCTCTCCGCTCCTCTCCTTCGTTGTTTACTAATCTAAATTATGTTTTAAAAATCATTTGTCATGGCCAGTATGTGTCAAAATATCACACTTCTGTCCACACAGGACCAGTATTAATTTCACTTTAATATAAAGAAAATAGAAATTTAAATGTAAATTTTTAAAAGTTATTTCAATTTAAAAAAACAAAAATTCATTTTTATTTTTAAACTGACGTACATTGTTACGTACATTGTTTAATGTATTCTTTCCTTCAACGATTTGCATATATCTTGATCCTAATTGATTTCAAAATGTTAAATGAAACATTACAATCAGCAGAATATTAATAACAATGATCCGTTTAAGAAAAAAAAATATAAATAAAAAAAAAAAAAAAAAAAAAATCTAAATTTACAAATTTAAATTTTGTGGTTTTGTTCCGCATCTTTTCTCCTGCCGACCTCACGTCACCTTTTTGTATTCTTTTTCTTTCTCAGTCTCTTCCTATACCTTTTTAACGTTGGCTTGTTCCACAGCGCTAGTCGCCTTGCGCCGCCCGCCAAAGACGTAAAACAACAGGGCGTTGATCGATTCGATATACATCAAGGCGGCGCGGGCGTCAAGGGAAGCCACTATTACGACGTTAAGGTAAGGCGCTATATTTTTTTTCCTTGTTTGAGTTTTAGAAATTCATAATGTTACTTGTTTCATTGATTTCGTTAACATTCGCCTTTCCGCTTTGGCAGATTGTAAAACGCCCACCGCCTAACGGCCGTACGTCGCATGGGCGGCGATTTCTGCAATAAGGAATATTTTCGGTGTGCGGAATCGGATGAATATTTACGGAATCATTTCAGAGGAGCGGATAGGAAATTTTCCGGAATATGAGGCGTCGGTAGTCCAGTGACCGTTATCGCTTCTCGGCCTTTTGGCTAAGATCAAAGTGTAGTATCTGTTCTTATCAGCTTAATATCTGATACGTGGCTCATTGAGTCACTACGATATTAAACTGATTTTTGGTACTCGGCGGGATGCCCGGGGCTTGCTCCGCTCTCGCCACGGGTCGGCCCGGTATTGCAGTTCTTCCGGGAATGGCCCATTCAATTTCAATAATGTACGATTGGTCTCTCTCTCTCAATAAAAACAGCTCACTGCTGGTCAGTCAGAGTGATATGGTATTTATTCTATACCAGTCACTGTTTGCTTAAAATGTTAATCGTTTGAGCTGACCAGCACATTTTTTCTTTATTTGACGGTTCTCAAACGAACGGCAGCCGGTATAAAAACAGATATTTTTTTTTATATTTAAAATTTCTCTCCGCTCCTCTCCTTCGTTGTTTACTAATCTAAATTATGTTTTAAAAATCATTTGTCATGGCCAGTATGTGTCAAAATATCACACTTCTGTCCACACAGGACCAGTATTAATTTCACTTTAATATAAAGAAAATAGAAATTTAAATGTAAATTTTTAAAAGTTATTTCAATTTAAAAAAACAAAAATTCATTTTTATTTTTAAACTGACGTACATTGTTACGTACATTGTTTAATGTATTCTTTCCTTCAACGATTTGCATATATCTTGATCCTAATTGATTTCAAAATGTTAAATGAAACATTACAATCAGCAGAATATTAATAACAATGATCCGTTTAAGAAAAAAAAATATAAATAAAAAAAAAAAAAAAAAAAAATCTAAATTTACAAATTTAAATTTTGTGGTTTTGTTCCGCATCTTTTCTCCTGCCGACCTCACGTCACCTTTTTGTATTCTTTTTCTTTCTCAGTCTCTTCCTATACCTTTTTAACGTTGGCTTGTTCCACAGCGCTAGTCGCCTTGCGCCGCCCGCCAAAGACGTAAAACAACAGGGCGTTGATCGATTCGATATACATCAAGGCGGCGCGGGCGTCAAGGGAAGCCACTATTACGACGTTAAGGTAAGGCGCTATATTTTTTTCCTTGTTTGAGTTTTAGAAATTCATAATGTTACTTGTTTCATTGATTTCGTTAACATTCGCCTTTCCGCTTTGGCAGATTGTAAAACGCCCACCGCCTAACGGCCGTACGTCGCATGGGCGGCGATTTCTGCAATAAGGAATATTTTCGGTGTGCGGAATCGGATGAATATTTACGGAATCATTTCAGAGGAGCGGATAGGAAATTTTCCGGAATATGAGGCGTCGGTAGTCCAGTGACCGTTATCGCTTCTCGGCCTTTTGGCTAAGATCAAAGTGTAGTATCTGTTCTTATCAGCTTAATATCTGATACGTGGCTCATTGAGTCACTACGATATTAAACTGATTTTTGGTACTCGGCGGGATGCCCGGGGCTTGCTCCGCTCTCGCCACGGGTCGGCCCGGTATTGCAGTTCTTCCGGGAATGGCCCATTCAATTTCAATAATGTACGATTGGTCTCTCTCTCTCAATAAAAACAGCTCACTGCTGGTCAGTCAGAGTGATATGGTATTTATTCTATACCAGTCACTGTTTGCTTAAAATGTTAATCGTTTGAGCTGACCAGCACATTTTTTCTTTATTTGACGGTTCTCAAACGAACGGCAGCCGGTATAAAAACAGATATTTTTTTTTATATTTAAAATTTCTCTCCGCTCCTCTCCTTCGTTGTTTACTAATCTAAATTATGTTTTAAAAATCATTTGTCATGGCCAGTATGTGTCAAAATATCACACTTCTGTCCACACAGGACCAGTATTAATTTCACTTTAATATAAAGAAAATAGAAATTTAAATGTAAATTTTTAAAAGTTATTTCAATTTAAAAAAACAAAAATTCATTTTTATTTTTAAACTGACGTACATTGTTACGTACATTGTTTAATGTATTCTTTCCTTCAACGATTTGCATATATCTTGATCCTAATTGATTTCAAAATGTTAAATGAAACATTACAATCAGCAGAATATTAATAACAATGATCCGTTTAAGAAAAAAAAATATAAATAAAAAAAAAAAAAAAAAAAAATCTAAATTTACAAATTTAAATTTTGTGGTTTTGTTCCGCATCTTTTCTCCTGCCGACCTCACGTCACCTTTTTGTATTCTTTTTCTTTCTCAGTCTCTTCCTATACCTTTTTAACGTTGGCTTGTTCCACAGCGCTAGTCGCCTTGCGCCGCCCGCCAAAGACGTAAAACAACAGGGCGTTGATCGATTCGATATACATCAAGGCGGCGCGGGCGTCAAGGGAAGCCACTATTACGACGTTAAGGTAAGGCGCTATATTTTTTTCCTTGTTTGAGTTTTAGAAATTCATAATGTTACTTGTTTCATTGATTTCGTTAACATTCGCCTTTCCGCTTTGGCAGATTGTAAAACGCCCACCGCCTAACGGCCGTACGTCGCATGGGCGGCGATTTCTGCAATAAGGAATATTTTCGGTGTGCGGAATCGGATGAATATTTACGGAATCATTTCAGAGGAGCGGATAGGAAATTTTCCGGAATATGAGGCGTCGGTAGTCCAGTGACCGTTATCGCTTCTCGGCCTTTTGGCTAAGATCAAAGTGTAGTATCTGTTCTTATCAGCTTAATATCTGATACGTGGCTCATTGAGTCACTACGATATTAAACTGATTTTTGGTACTCGGCGGGATGCCCGGGGCTTGCTCCGCTCTCGCCACGGGTCGGCCCGGTATTGCAGTTCTTCCGGGAATGGCCCATTCAATTTCAATAATGTACGATTGGTCTCTCTCTCTCAATAAAAACAGCTCACTGCTGGTCAGTCAGAGTGATATGGTATTTATTCTATACCAGTCACTGTTTGCTTAAAATGTTAATCGTTTGAGCTGACCAGCACATTTTTTCTTTATTTGACGGTTCTCAAACGAACGGCAGCCGGTATAAAAACAGATATTTTTTTTTATATTTAAAATTTCTCTCCGCTCCTCTCCTTCGTTGTTTACTAATCTAAATTATGTTTTAAAAATCATTTGTCATGGCCAGTATGTGTCAAAATATCACACTTCTGTCCACACAGGACCAGTATTAATTTCACTTTAATATAAAGAAAATAGAAATTTAAATGTAAATTTTTAAAAGTTATTTCAATTTAAAAAAACAAAAATTCATTTTTATTTTTAAACTGACGTACATTGTTACGTACATTGTTTAATGTATTCTTTCCTTCAACGATTTGCATATATCTTGATCCTAATTGATTTCAAAATGTTAAATGAAACATTACAATCAGCAGAATATTAATAACAATGATCCGTTTAAGAAAAAAAAATATAAATAAAAAAAAAAAAAAAAAAAAATCTAAATTTACAAATTTAAATTTTGTGGTTTTGTTCCGCATCTTTTCTCCTGCCGACCTCACGTCACCTTTTTGTATTCTTTTTCTTTCTCAGTCTCTTCCTATACCTTTTTAACGTTGGCTTGTTCCACAGCGCTAGTCGCCTTGCGCCGCCCGCCAAAGACGTAAAACAACAGGGCGTTGATCGATTCGATATACATCAAGGCGGCGCGGGCGTCAAGGGAAGCCACTATTACGACGTTAAGGTAAGGCGCTATATTTTTTTCCTTGTTTGAGTTTTAGAAATTCATAATGTTACTTGTTTCATTGATTTCGTTAACATTCGCCTTTCCGCTTTGGCAGATTGTAAAACGCCCACCGCCTAACGGCCGTACGTCGCATGGGCGGCGATTTCTGCAATAAGGAATATTTTCGGTGTGCGGAATCGGATGAATATTTACGGAATCATTTCAGAGGAGCGGATAGGAAATTTTCCGGAATATGAGGCGTCGGTAGTCCAGTGACCGTTATCGCTTCTCGGCCTTTTGGCTAAGATCAAAGTGTAGTATCTGTTCTTATCAGCTTAATATCTGATACGTGGCTCATTGAGTCACTACGATATTAAACTGATTTTTGGTACTCGGCGGGATGCCCGGGGCTTGCTCCGCTCTCGCCACGGGTCGGCCCGGTATTGCAGTTCTTCCGGGAATGGCCCATTCAATTTCAATAATGTACGATTGGTCTCTCTCTCTCAATAAAAACAGCTCACTGCTGGTCAGTCAGAGTGATATGGTATTTATTCTATACCAGTCACTGTTTGCTTAAAATGTTAATCGTTTGAGCTGACCAGCACATTTTTTCTTTATTTGACGGTTCTCAAACGAACGGCAGCCGGTATAAAAACAGATATTTTTTTTTATATTTAAAATTTCTCTCCGCTCCTCTCCTTCGTTGTTTACTAATCTAAATTATGTTTTAAAAATCATTTGTCATGGCCAGTATGTGTCAAAATATCACACTTCTGTCCACACAGGACCAGTATTAATTTCACTTTAATAAAGAAAATAGAAATTTAAATGTAAATTTTTAAAAGTTATTTCAATTTAAAAAAACAAAAATTCATTTTTATTTTTAAACTGACGTACATTGTTACGTACATTGTTTAATGTATTCTTTCCTTCAACGATTTGCATATATCTTGATCCTAATTGATTTCAAAATGTTAAATGAAACATTACAATCAGCAGAATATTAATAACAATGATCCGTTTAAGAAAAAAAAATATAAATAAAAAAAAAAAAAAAAAAAAAATCTAAATTTACAAATTTAAATTTTGTGGTTTTGTTCCGCATCTTTTCTCCTGCCGACCTCACGTCACCTTTTTGTATTCTTTTTCTTTCTCAGTCTCTTCCTATACCTTTTTAACGTTGGCTTGTTCCACAGCGCTAGTCGCCTTGCGCCGCCCGCCAAAGACGTAAAACAACAGGGCGTTGATCGATTCGATATACATCAAGGCGGCGCGGGCGTCAAGGGAAGCCACTATTACGACGTTAAGGTAAGGCGCTATATTTTTTTCCTTGTTTGAGTTTTAGAAATTCATAATGTTACTTGTTTCATTGATTTCGTTAACATTCGCCTTTCCGCTTTGGCAGATTGTAAAACGCCCACCGCCTAACGGCCGTACGTCGCATGGGCGGCGATTTCTGCAATAAGGAATATTTTCGGTGTGCGGAATCGGATGAATATTTACGGAATCATTTCAGAGGAGCGGATAGGAAATTTTCCGGAATATGAGGCGTCGGTAGTCCAGTGACCGTTATCGCTTCTCGGCCTTTTGGCTAAGATCAAAGTGTAGTATCTGTTCTTATCAGCTTAATATCTGATACGTGGCTCATTGAGTCACTACGATATTAAACTGATTTTTGGTACTCGGCGGGATGCCCGGGGCTTGCTCCGCTCTCGCCACGGGTCGGCCCGGTATTGCAGTTCTTCCGGGAATGGCCCATTCAATTTCAATAATGTACGATTGGTCTCTCTCTCTCAATAAAAACAGCTCACTGCTGGTCAGTCAGAGTGATATGGTATTTATTCTATACCAGTCACTGTTTGCTTAAAATGTTAATCGTTTGAGCTGACCAGCACATTTTTTCTTTATTTGACGGTTCTCAAACGAACGGCAGCCGGTATAAAAACAGATATTTTTTTTTATATTTAAAATTTCTCTCCGCTCCTCTCCTTCGTTGTTTACTAATCTAAATTATGTTTTAAAAATCATTTGTCATGGCCAGTATGTGTCAAAATATCACACTTCTGTCCACACAGGACCAGTATTAATTTCACTTTAATATAAAGAAAATAGAAATTTAAATGTAAATTTTTAAAAGTTATTTCAATTTAAAAAAACAAAAATTCATTTTTATTTTTAAACTGACGTACATTGTTACGTACATTGTTTAATGTATTCTTTCCTTCAACGATTTGCATATATCTTGATCCTAATTGATTTCAAAATGTTAAATGAAACATTACAATCAGCAGAATATTAATAACAATGATCCGTTTAAGAAAAAAAAATATAAATAAAAAAAAAAAAAAAAAAAAAATCTAAATTTACAAATTTAAATTTTGTGGTTTTGTTCCGCATCTTTTCTCCTGCCGACCTCACGTCACCTTTTTGTATTCTTTTTCTTTCTCAGTCTCTTCCTATACCTTTTTAACGTTGGCTTGTTCCACAGCGCTAGTCGCCTTGCGCCGCCCGCCAAAGACGTAAAACAACAGGGCGTTGATCGATTCGATATACATCAAGGCGGCGCGGGCGTCAAGGGAAGCCACTATTACGACGTTAAGGTAAGGCGCTATATTTTTTTCCTTGTTTGAGTTTTAGAAATTCATAATGTTACTTGTTTCATTGATTTCGTTAACATTCGCCTTTCCGCTTTGGCAGATTGTAAAACGCCCACCGCCTAACGGCCGTACGTCGCATGGGCGGCGATTTCTGCAATAAGGAATATTTTCGGTGTGCGGAATCGGATGAATATTTACGGAATCATTTCAGAGGAGCGGATAGGAAATTTTCCGGAATATGAGGCGTCGGTAGTCCAGTGACCGTTATCGCTTCTCGGCCTTTTGGCTAAGATCAAAGTGTAGTATCTGTTCTTATCAGCTTAATATCTGATACGTGGCTCATTGAGTCACTACGATATTAAACTGATTTTTGGTACTCGGCGGGATGCCCGGGGCTTGCTCCGCTCTCGCCACGGGTCGGCCCGGTATTGCAGTTCTTCCGGGAATGGCCCATTCAATTTCAATAATGTACGATTGGTCTCTCTCTCTCAATAAAAACAGCTCACTGCTGGTCAGTCAGAGTGATATGGTATTTATTCTATACCAGTCACTGTTTGCTTAAAATGTTAATCGTTTGAGCTGACCAGCACATTTTTTCTTTATTTGACGGTTCTCAAACGAACGGCAGCCGGTATAAAAACAGATATTTTTTTTTATATTTAAAATTTCTCTCCGCTCCTCTCCTTCGTTGTTTACTAATCTAAATTATGTTTTAAAAATCATTTGTCATGGCCAGTATGTGTCAAAATATCACACTTCTGTCCACACAGGACCAGTATTAATTTCACTTTAATATAAAGAAAATAGAAATTTAAATGTAAATTTTTAAAAGTTATTTCAATTTAAAAAAACAAAAATTCATTTTTATTTTTAAACTGACGTACATTGTTACGTACATTGTTTAATGTATTCTTTCCTTCAACGATTTGCATATATCTTGATCCTAATTGATTTCAAAATGTTAAATGAAACATTACAATCAGCAGAATATTAATAACAATGATCCGTTTAAGAAAAAAAAATATAAATAAAAAAAAAAAAAAAAAAAAATCTAAATTTACAAATTTAAATTTTGTGGTTTTGTTCCGCATCTTTTCTCCTGCCGACCTCACGTCACCTTTTTGTATTCTTTTTCTTTCTCAGTCTCTTCCTATACCTTTTTAACGTTGGCTTGTTCCACAGCGCTAGTCGCCTTGCGCCGCCCGCCAAAGACGTAAAACAACAGGGCGTTGATCGATTCGATATACATCAAGGCGGCGCGGGCGTCAAGGGAAGCCACTATTACGACGTTAAGGTAAGGCGCTATATTTTTTTCCTTGTTTGAGTTTTAGAAATTCATAATGTTACTTGTTTCATTGATTTCGTTAACATTCGCCTTTCCGCTTTGGCAGATTGTAAAACGCCCACCGCCTAACGGCCGTACGTCGCATGGGCGGCGATTTCTGCAATAAGGAATATTTTCGGTGTGCGGAATCGGATGAATATTTACGGAATCATTTCAGAGGAGCGGATAGGAAATTTTCCGGAATATGAGGCGTCGGTAGTCCAGTGACCGTTATCGCTTCTCGGCCTTTTGGCTAAGATCAAAGTGTAGTATCTGTTCTTATCAGCTTAATATCTGATACGTGGCTCATTGAGTCACTACGATATTAAACTGATTTTTGGTACTCGGCGGGATGCCCGGGGCTTGCTCCGCTCTCGCCACGGGTCGGCCCGGTATTGCAGTTCTTCCGGGAATGGCCCATTCAATTTCAATAATGTACGATTGGTCTCTCTCTCTCAATAAAAACAGCTCACTGCTGGTCAGTCAGAGTGATATGGTATTTATTCTATACCAGTCACTGTTTGCTTAAAATGTTAATCGTTTGAGCTGACCAGCACATTTTTTCTTTATTTGACGGTTCTCAAACGAACGGCAGCCGGTATAAAAACAGATATTTTTTTTTATATTTAAAATTTCTCTCCGCTCCTCTCCTTCGTTGTTTACTAATCTAAATTATGTTTTAAAAATCATTTGTCATGGCCAGTATGTGTCAAAATATCACACTTCTGTCCACACAGGACCAGTATTAATTTCACTTTAATATAAAGAAAATAGAAATTTAAATGTAAATTTTTAAAAGTTATTTCAATTTAAAAAAACAAAAATTCATTTTTATTTTTAAACTGACGTACATTGTTACGTACATTGTTTAATGTATTCTTTCCTTCAACGATTTGCATATATCTTGATCCTAATTGATTTCAAAATGTTAAATGAAACATTACAATCAGCAGAATATTAATAACAATGATCCGTTTAAGAAAAAAAAATATAAATAAAAAAAAAAAAAAAAAAAAATCTAAATTTACAAATTTAAATTTTGTGGTTTTGTTCCGCATCTTTTCTCCTGCCGACCTCACGTCACCTTTTTGTATTCTTTTTCTTTCTCAGTCTCTTCCTATACCTTTTTAACGTTGGCTTGTTCCACAGCGCTAGTCGCCTTGCGCCGCCCGCCAAAGACGTAAAACAACAGGGCGTTGATCGATTCGATATACATCAAGGCGGCGCGGGCGTCAAGGGAAGCCACTATTACGACGTTAAGGTAAGGCGCTATATTTTTTTCCTTGTTTGAGTTTTAGAAATTCATAATGTTACTTGTTTCATTGATTTCGTTAACATTCGCCTTTCCGCTTTGGCAGATTGTAAAACGCCCACCGCCTAACGGCCGTACGTCGCATGGGCGGCGATTTCTGCAATAAGGAATATTTTCGGTGTGCGGAATCGGATGAATATTTACGGAATCATTTCAGAGGAGCGGATAGGAAATTTTCCGGAATATGAGGCGTCGGTAGTCCAGTGACCGTTATCGCTTCTCGGCCTTTTGGCTAAGATCAAAGTGTAGTATCTGTTCTTATCAGCTTAATATCTGATACGTGGCTCATTGAGTCACTACGATATTAAACTGATTTTTGGTACTCGGCGGGATGCCCGGGGCTTGCTCCGCTCTCGCCACGGGTCGGCCCGGTATTGCAGTTCTTCCGGGAATGGCCCATTCAATTTCAATAATGTACGATTGGTCTCTCTCTCTCAATAAAAACAGCTCACTGCTGGTCAGTCAGAGTGATATGGTATTTATTCTATACCAGTCACTGTTTGCTTAAAATGTTAATCGTTTGAGCTGACCAGCACATTTTTTCTTTATTTGACGGTTCTCAAACGAACGGCAGCCGGTATAAAAACAGATATTTTTTTTTATATTTAAAATTTCTCTCCGCTCCTCTCCTTCGTTGTTTACTAATCTAAATTATGTTTTAAAAATCATTTGTCATGGCCAGTATGTGTCAAAATATCACACTTCTGTCCACACAGGACCAGTATTAATTTCACTTTAATATAAAGAAAATAGAAATTTAAATGTAAATTTTTAAAAGTTATTTCAATTTAAAAAAACAAAAATTCATTTTTATTTTTAAACTGACGTACATTGTTACGTACATTGTTTAATGTATTCTTTCCTTCAACGATTTGCATATATCTTGATCCTAATTGATTTCAAAATGTTAAATGAAACATTACAATCAGCAGAATATTAATAACAATGATCCGTTTAAGAAAAAAAAATATAAATAAAAAAAAAAAAAAAAAAAAATCTAAATTTACAAATTTAAATTTTGTGGTTTTGTTCCGCATCTTTTCTCCTGCCGACCTCACGTCACCTTTTTGTATTCTTTTTCTTTCTCAGTCTCTTCCTATACCTTTTTAACGTTGGCTTGTTCCACAGCGCTAGTCGCCTTGCGCCGCCCGCCAAAGACGTAAAACAACAGGGCGTTGATCGATTCGATATACATCAAGGCGGCGCGGGCGTCAAGGGAAGCCACTATTACGACGTTAAGGTAAGGCGCTATATTTTTTTCCTTGTTTGAGTTTTAGAAATTCATAATGTTACTTGTTTCATTGATTTCGTTAACATTCGCCTTTCCCGCTTTGGCAGATTGTAAAACGCCCACCGCCTAACGGCCGTACGTCGCATGGGCGGCGATTTCTGCAATAAGGAATATTTTCGGTGTGCGGAATCGGATGAATATTTACGGAATCATTTCAGAGGAGCGGATAGGAAATTTTCCGGAATATGAGGCGTCGGTAGTCCAGTGACCGTTATCGCTTCTCGGCCTTTTGGCTAAGATCAAAGTGTAGTATCTGTTCTTATCAGCTTAATATCTGATACGTGGCTCATTGAGTCACTACGATATTAAACTGATTTTTGGTACTCGGCGGGATGCCCGGGGCTTGCTCCGCTCTCGCCACGGGTCGGCCCGGTATTGCAGTTCTTCCGGGAATGGCCCATTCAATTTCAATAATGTACGATTGGTCTCTCTCTCTCAATAAAAACAGCTCACTGCTGGTCAGTCAGAGTGATATGGTATTTATTCTATACCAGTCACTGTTTGCTTAAAATGTTAATCGTTTGAGCTGACCAGCACATTTTTTCTTTATTTGACGGTTCTCAAACGAACGGCAGCCGGTATAAAAACAGATATTTTTTTTTATATTTAAAATTTCTCTCCGCTCCTCTCCTTCGTTGTTTACTAATCTAAATTATGTTTTAAAAATCATTTGTCATGGCCAGTATGTGTCAAAATATCACACTTCTGTCCACACAGGACCAGTATTAATTTCACTTTAATATAAAGAAAATAGAAATTTAAATGTAAATTTTTAAAAGTTATTTCAATTTAAAAAAACAAAAATTCATTTTTATTTTTAAACTGACGTACATTGTTACGTACATTGTTTAATGTATTCTTTCCTTCAACGATTTGCATATATCTTGATCCTAATTGATTTCAAAATGTTAAATGAAACATTACAATCAGCAGAATATTAATAACAATGATCCGTTTAAGAAAAAAAAATATAAATAAAAAAAAAAAAAAAAAAAAATCTAAATTTACAAATTTAAATTTTGTGGTTTTGTTCCGCATCTTTTCTCCTGCCGACCTCACGTCACCTTTTTGTATTCTTTTTCTTTCTCAGTCTCTTCCTATACCTTTTTAACGTTGGCTTGTTCCACAGCGCTAGTCGCCTTGCGCCGCCCGCCAAAGACGTAAAACAACAGGGCGTTGATCGATTCGATATACATCAAGGCGGCGCGGGCGTCAAGGGAAGCCACTATTACGACGTTAAGGTAAGGCGCTATATTTTTTTCCTTGTTTGAGTTTTAGAAATTCATAATGTTACTTGTTTCATTGATTTCGTTAACATTCGCCTTTCCGCTTTGGCAGATTGTAAAACGCCCACCGCCTAACGGCCGTACGTCGCATGGGCGGCGATTTCTGCAATAAGGAATATTTTCGGTGTGCGGAATCGGATGAATATTTACGGAATCATTTCAGAGGAGCGGATAGGAAATTTTCCGGAATATGAGGCGTCGGTAGTCCAGTGACCGTTATCGCTTCTCGGCCTTTTGGCTAAGATCAAAGTGTAGTATCTGTTCTTATCAGCTTAATATCTGATACGTGGCTCATTGAGTCACTACGATATTAAACTGATTTTTGGTACTCGGCGGGATGCCCGGGGCTTGCTCCGCTCTCGCCACGGGTCGGCCCGGTATTGCAGTTCTTCCGGGAATGGCCCATTCAATTTCAATAATGTACGATTGGTCTCTCTCTCTCAATAAAAACAGCTCACTGCTGGTCAGTCAGAGTGATATGGTATTTATTCTATACCAGTCACTGTTTGCTTAAAATGTTAATCGTTTGAGCTGACCAGCACATTTTTTCTTTATTTGACGGTTCTCAAACGAACGGCAGCCGGTATAAAAACAGATATTTTTTTTTATATTTAAAATTTCTCTCCGCTCCTCTCCTTCGTTGTTTACTAATCTAAATTATGTTTTAAAAATCATTTGTCATGGCCAGTATGTGTCAAAATATCACACTTCTGTCCACACAGGACCAGTATTAATTTCACTTTAATATAAAGAAAATAGAAATTTAAATGTAAATTTTTAAAAGTTATTTCAATTTAAAAAAACAAAAATTCATTTTTATTTTTAAACTGACGTACATTGTTACGTACATTGTTTAATGTATTCTTTCCTTCAACGATTTGCATATATCTTGATCCTAATTGATTTCAAAATGTTAAATGAAACATTACAATCAGCAGAATATTAATAACAATGATCCGTTTAAGAAAAAAAAATATAAATAAAAAAAAAAAAAAAAAAAAATCTAAATTTACAAATTTAAATTTTGTGGTTTTGTTCCGCATCTTTTCTCCTGCCGACCTCACGTCACCTTTTTGTATTCTTTTTCTTTCTCAGTCTCTTCCTATACCTTTTTAACGTTGGCTTGTTCCACAGCGCTAGTCGCCTTGCGCCGCCCGCCAAAGACGTAAAACAACAGGGCGTTGATCGATTCGATATACATCAAGGCGGCGCGGGCGTCAAGGGAAGCCACTATTACGACGTTAAGGTAAGGCGCTATATTTTTTTCCTTGTTTGAGTTTTAGAAATTCATAATGTTACTTGTTTCATTGATTTCGTTAACATTCGCCTTTCCGCTTTGGCAGATTGTAAAACGCCCACCGCCTAACGGCCGTACGTCGCATGGGCGGCGATTTCTGCAATAAGGAATATTTTCGGTGTGCGGAATCGGATGAATATTTACGGAATCATTTCAGAGGAGCGGATAGGAAATTTTCCGGAATATGAGGCGTCGGTAGTCCAGTGACCGTTATCGCTTCTCGGCCTTTTGGCTAAGATCAAAGTGTAGTATCTGTTCTTATCAGCTTAATATCTGATACGTGGCTCATTGAGTCACTACGATATTAAACTGATTTTTGGTACTCGGCGGGATGCCCGGGGCTTGCTCCGCTCTCGCCACGGGTCGGCCCGGTATTGCAGTTCTTCCGGGAATGGCCCATTCAATTTCAATAATGTACGATTGGTCTCTCTCTCTCAATAAAAACAGCTCACTGCTGGTCAGTCAGAGTGATATGGTATTTATTCTATACCAGTCACTGTTTGCTTAAAATGTTAATCGTTTGAGCTGACCAGCACATTTTTTCTTTATTTGACGGTTCTCAAACGAACGGCAGCCGGTATAAAAACAGATATTTTTTTTTATATTTAAAATTTCTCTCCGCTCCTCTCCTTCGTTGTTTACTAATCTAAATTATGTTTTAAAAATCATTTGTCATGGCCAGTATGTGTCAAAATATCACACTTCTGTCCACACAGGACCAGTATTAATTTCACTTTAATATAAAGAAAATAGAAATTTAAATGTAAATTTTTAAAAGTTATTTCAATTTAAAAAAACAAAAATTCATTTTTATTTTTAAACTGACGTACATTGTTACGTACATTGTTTAATGTATTCTTTCCTTCAACGATTTGCATATATCTTGATCCTAATTGATTTCAAAATGTTAAATGAAACATTACAATCAGCAGAATATTAATAACAATGATCCGTTTAAGAAAAAAAAATATAAATAAAAAAAAAAAAAAAAAAAAATCTAAATTTACAAATTTAAATTTTGTGGTTTTGTTCCGCATCTTTTCTCCTGCCGACCTCACGTCACCTTTTTGTATTCTTTTTCTTTCTCAGTCTCTTCCTATACCTTTTTAACGTTGGCTTGTTCCACAGCGCTAGTCGCCTTGCGCCGCCCGCCAAAGACGTAAAACAACAGGGCGTTGATCGATTCGATATACATCAAGGCGGCGCGGGCGTCAAGGGAAGCCACTATTACGACGTTAAGGTAAGGCGCTATATTTTTTTCCTTGTTTGAGTTTTAGAAATTCATAATGTTACTTGTTTCATTGATTTCGTTAACATTCGCCTTTCCGCTTTGGCAGATTGTAAAACGCCCACCGCCTAACGGCCGTACGTCGCATGGGCGGCGATTTCTGCAATAAGGAATATTTTCGGTGTGCGGAATCGGATGAATATTTACGGAATCATTTCAGAGGAGCGGATAGGAAATTTTCCGGAATATGAGGCGTCGGTAGTCCAGTGACCGTTATCGCTTCTCGGCCTTTTGGCTAAGATCAAAGTGTAGTATCTGTTCTTATCAGCTTAATATCTGATACGTGGCTCATTGAGTCACTACGATATTAAACTGATTTTTGGTACTCGGCGGGATGCCCGGGGCTTGCTCCGCTCTCGCCACGGGTCGGCCCGGTATTGCAGTTCTTCCGGGAATGGCCCATTCAATTTCAATAATGTACGATTGGTCTCTCTCTCTCAATAAAAACAGCTCACTGCTGGTCAGTCAGAGTGATATGGTATTTATTCTATACCAGTCACTGTTTGCTTAAAATGTTAATCGTTTGAGCTGACCAGCACATTTTTTCTTTATTTGACGGTTCTCAAACGAACGGCAGCCGGTATAAAAACAGATATTTTTTTTTATATTTAAAATTTCTCTCCGCTCCTCTCCTTCGTTGTTTACTAATCTAAATTATGTTTTAAAAATCATTTGTCATGGCCAGTATGTGTCAAAATATCACACTTCTGTCCACACAGGACCAGTATTAATTTCACTTTAATATAAAGAAAATAGAAATTTAAATGTAAATTTTTAAAAGTTATTTCAATTTAAAAAAACAAAAATTCATTTTTATTTTTAAACTGACGTACATTGTTACGTACATTGTTTAATGTATTCTTTCCTTCAACGATTTGCATATATCTTGATCCTAATTGATTTCAAAATGTTAAATGAAACATTACAATCAGCAGAATATTAATAACAATGATCCGTTTAAGAAAAAAAAAATATAAATAAAAAAAAAAAAAAAAAAAAAATCTAAATTTACAAATTTAAATTTTGTGGTTTTGTTCCGCATCTTTTCTCCTGCCGACCTCACGTCACCTTTTTGTATTCTTTTTCTTTCTCAGTCTTCCTATACCTTTTTAACGTTGGCTTGTTCCACAGCGCTAGTCGCCTTGCGCCGCCCGCCAAAGACGTAAAACAACAGGGCGTTGATCGATTCGATATACATCAAGGCGGCGCGGGCGTCAAGGGAAGCCACTATTACGACGTTAAGGTAAGGCGCTATATTTTTTTCCTTGTTTGAGTTTTAGAAATTCATAATGTTACTTGTTTCATTGATTTCGTTAACATTCGCCTTTCCGCTTTGGCAGATTGTAAAACGCCCACCGCCTAACGGCCGTACGTCGCATGGGCGGCGATTTCTGCAATAAGGAATATTTTCGGTGTGCGGAATCGGATGAATATTTACGGAATCATTTCAGAGGAGCGGATAGGAAATTTTCCGGAATATGAGGCGTCGGTAGTCCAGTGACCGTTATCGCTTCTCGGCCTTTTGGCTAAGATCAAAGTGTAGTATCTGTTCTTATCAGCTTAATATCTGATACGTGGCTCATTGAGTCACTACGATATTAAACTGATTTTTGGTACTCGGCGGGATGCCCGGGGCTTGCTCCGCTCTCGCCACGGGTCGGCCCGGTATTGCAGTTCTTCCGGGAATGGCCCATTCAATTTCAATAATGTACGATTGGTCTCTCTCTCTCAATAAAAACAGCTCACTGCTGGTCAGTCAGAGTGATATGGTATTTATTCTATACCAGTCACTGTTTGCTTAAAATGTTAATCGTTTGAGCTGACCAGCACATTTTTTCTTTATTTGACGGTTCTCAAACGAACGGCAGCCGGTATAAAAACAGATATTTTTTTTTATATTTAAAATTTCTCTCCGCTCCTCTCCTTCGTTGTTTACTAATCTAAATTATGTTTTAAAAATCATTTGTCATGGCCAGTATGTGTCAAAATATCACACTTCTGTCCACACAGGACCAGTATTAATTTCACTTTAATATAAAGAAAATAGAAATTTAAATGTAAATTTTTAAAAGTTATTTCAATTTAAAAAAACAAAAATTCATTTTTATTTTTAAACTGACGTACATTGTTACGTACATTGTTTAATGTATTCTTTCCTTCAACGATTTGCATATATCTTGATCCTAATTGATTTCAAAATGTTAAATGAAACATTACAATCAGCAGAATATTAATAACAATGATCCGTTTAAGAAAAAAAAATATAAATAAAAAAAAAAAAAAAAAAAAAATCTAAATTTACAAATTTAAATTTTGTGGTTTTGTTCCGCATCTTTTCTCCTGCCGACCTCACGTCACCTTTTTGTATTCTTTTTCTTTCTCAGTCTCTTCCTATACCTTTTTAACGTTGGCTTGTTCCACAGCGCTAGTCGCCTTGCGCCGCCCGCCAAAGACGTAAAACAACAGGGCGTTGATCGATTCGATATACATCAAGGCGGCGCGGGCGTCAAGGGAAGCCACTATTACGACGTTAAGGTAAGGCGCTATATTTTTTTCCTTGTTTGAGTTTTAGAAATTCATAATGTTACTTGTTTCATTGATTTCGTTAACATTCGCCTTTCCGCTTTGGCAGATTGTAAAACGCCCACCGCCTAACGGCCGTACGTCGCATGGGCGGCGATTTCTGCAATAAGGAATATTTTCGGTGTGCGGAATCGGATGAATATTTACGGAATCATTTCAGAGGAGCGGATAGGAAATTTTCCGGAATATGAGGCGTCGGTAGTCCAGTGACCGTTATCGCTTCTCGGCCTTTTGGCTAAGATCAAAGTGTAGTATCTGTTCTTATCAGCTTAATATCTGATACGTGGCTCATTGAGTCACTACGATATTAAACTGATTTTTGGTACTCGGCGGGATGCCCGGGGCTTGCTCCGCTCTCGCCACGGGTCGGCCCGGTATTGCAGTTCTTCCGGGAATGGCCCATTCAATTTCAATAATGTACGATTGGTCTCTCTCTCTCAATAAAAACAGCTCACTGCTGGTCAGTCAGAGTGATATGGTATTTATTCTATACCAGTCACTGTTTGCTTAAAATGTTAATCGTTTGAGCTGACCAGCACATTTTTTCTTTATTTGACGGTTCTCAAACGAACGGCAGCCGGTATAAAAACAGATATTTTTTTTTATATTTAAAATTTCTCTCCGCTCCTCTCCTTCGTTGTTTACTAATCTAAATTATGTTTTAAAAATCATTTGTCATGGCCAGTATGTGTCAAAATATCACACTTCTGTCCACACAGGACCAGTATTAATTTCACTTTAATATAAAGAAAATAGAAATTTAAATGTAAATTTTTAAAAGTTATTTCAATTTAAAAAAACAAAAATTCATTTTTATTTTTAAACTGACGTACATTGTTACGTACATTGTTTAATGTATTCTTTCCTTCAACGATTTGCATATATCTTGATCCTAATTGATTTCAAAATGTTAAATGAAACATTACAATCAGCAGAATATTAATAACAATGATCCGTTTAAGAAAAAAAAATATAAATAAAAAAAAAAAAAAAAAAAAAATCTAAATTTACAAATTTAAATTTTGTGGTTTTGTTCCGCATCTTTTCTCCTGCCGACCTCACGTCACCTTTTTGTATTCTTTTTCTTTCTCAGTCTCTTCCTATACCTTTTTAACGTTGGCTTGTTCCACAGCGCTAGTCGCCTTGCGCCGCCCGCCAAAGACGTAAAACAACAGGGCGTTGATCGATTCGATATACATCAAGGCGGCGCGGGCGTCAAGGGAAGCCACTATTACGACGTTAAGGTAAGGCGCTATATTTTTTTCCTTGTTTGAGTTTTAGAAATTCATAATGTTACTTGTTTCATTGATTTCGTTAACATTCGCCTTTCCGCTTTGGCAGATTGTAAAACGCCCACCGCCTAACGGCCGTACGTCGCATGGGCGGCGATTTCTGCAATAAGGAATATTTTCGGTGTGCGGAATCGGATGAATATTTACGGAATCATTTCAGAGGAGCGGATAGGAAATTTTCCGGAATATGAGGCGTCGGTAGTCCAGTGACCGTTATCGCTTCTCGGCCTTTTGGCTAAGATCAAAGTGTAGTATCTGTTCTTATCAGCTTAATATCTGATACGTGGCTCATTGAGTCACTACGATATTAAACTGATTTTTGGTACTCGGCGGGATGCCCGGGGCTTGCTCCGCTCTCGCCACGGGTCGGCCCGGTATTGCAGTTCTTCCGGGAATGGCCCATTCAATTTCAATAATGTACGATTGGTCTCTCTCTCTCAATAAAAACAGCTCACTGCTGGTCAGTCAGAGTGATATGGTATTTATTCTATACCAGTCACTGTTTGCTTAAAATGTTAATCGTTTGAGCTGACCAGCACATTTTTTCTTTATTTGACGGTTCTCAAACGAACGGCAGCCGGTATAAAAACAGATATTTTTTTTTATATTTAAAATTTCTCTCCGCTCCTCTCCTTCGTTGTTTACTAATCTAAATTATGTTTTAAAAATCATTTGTCATGGCCAGTATGTGTCAAAATATCACACTTCTGTCCACACAGGACCAGTATTAATTTCACTTTAATATAAAGAAAATAGAAATTTAAATGTAAATTTTTAAAAGTTATTTCAATTTAAAAAAACAAAAATTCATTTTTATTTTTAAACTGACGTACATTGTTACGTACATTGTTTAATGTATTCTTTCCTTCAACGATTTGCATATATCTTGATCCTAATTGATTTCAAAATGTTAAATGAAACATTACAATCAGCAGAATATTAATAACAATGATCCGTTTAAGAAAAAAAAATATAAATAAAAAAAAAAAAAAAAAAAAATCTAAATTTACAAATTTAAATTTTGTGGTTTTGTTCCGCATCTTTTCTCCTGCCGACCTCACGTCACCTTTTTGTATTCTTTTTCTTTCTCAGTCTCTTCCTATACCTTTTTAACGTTGGCTTGTTCCACAGCGCTAGTCGCCTTGCGCCGCCCGCCAAAGACGTAAAACAACAGGGCGTTGATCGATTCGATATACATCAAGGCGGCGCGGGCGTCAAGGGAAGCCACTATTACGACGTTAAGGTAAGGCGCTATATTTTTTTCCTTGTTTGAGTTTTAGAAATTCATAATGTTACTTGTTTCATTGATTTCGTTAACATTCGCCTTTCCGCTTTGGCAGATTGTAAAACGCCCACCGCCTAACGGCCGTACGTCGCATGGGCGGCGATTTCTGCAATAAGGAATATTTTCGGTGTGCGGAATCGGATGAATATTTACGGAATCATTTCAGAGGAGCGGATAGGAAATTTTCCGGAATATGAGGCGTCGGTAGTCCAGTGACCGTTATCGCTTCTCGGCCTTTTGGCTAAGATCAAAGTGTAGTATCTGTTCTTATCAGCTTAATATCTGATACGTGGCTCATTGAGTCACTACGATATTAAACTGATTTTTGGTACTCGGCGGGATGCCCGGGGCTTGCTCCGCTCTCGCCACGGGTCGGCCCGGTATTGCAGTTCTTCCGGGAATGGCCCATTCAATTTCAATAATGTACGATTGGTCTCTCTCTCTCAATAAAAACAGCTCACTGCTGGTCAGTCAGAGTGATATGGTATTTATTCTATACCAGTCACTGTTTGCTTAAAATGTTAATCGTTTGAGCTGACCAGCACATTTTTTCTTTATTTGACGGTTCTCAAACGAACGGCAGCCGGTATAAAAACAGATATTTTTTTTTATATTTAAAATTTCTCTCCGCTCCTCTCCTTCGTTGTTTACTAATCTAAATTATGTTTTAAAAAATCATTTGTCATGGCCAGTATGTGTCAAAATATCACACTTCTGTCCACACAGGACCAGTATTAATTTCACTTTAATATAAAGAAAATAGAAATTTAAATGTAAATTTTTAAAAGTTATTTCAATTTAAAAAAACAAAAATTCATTTTTATTTTTAAACTGACGTACATTGTTACGTACATTGTTTAATGTATTCTTTCCTTCAACGATTTGCATATATCTTGATCCTAATTGATTTCAAAATGTTAAATGAAACATTACAATCAGCAGAATATTAATAACAATGATCCGTTTAAGAAAAAAAAATATAAATAAAAAAAAAAAAAAAAAAAAAATCTAAATTTACAAATTTAAATTTTGTGGTTTTGTTCCGCATCTTTTCTCCTGCCGACCTCACGTCACCTTTTTGTATTCTTTTTCTTTCTCAGTCTCTTCCTATACCTTTTTAACGTTGGCTTGTTCCACAGCGCTAGTCGCCTTGCGCCGCCCGCCAAAGACGTAAAACAACAGGGCGTTGATCGATTCGATATACATCAAGGCGGCGCGGGCGTCAAGGGAAGCCACTATTACGACGTTAAGGTAAGGCGCTATATTTTTTTCCTTGTTTGAGTTTTAGAAATTCATAATGTTACTTGTTTCATTGATTTCGTTAACATTCGCCTTTCCGCTTTGGCAGATTGTAAAACGCCCACCGCCTAACGGCCGTACGTCGCATGGGCGGCGATTTCTGCAATAAGGAATATTTTCGGTGTGCGGAATCGGATGAATATTTACGGAATCATTTCAGAGGAGCGGATAGGAAATTTTCCGGAATATGAGGCGTCGGTAGTCCAGTGACCGTTATCGCTTCTCGGCCTTTTGGCTAAGATCAAAGTGTAGTATCTGTTCTTATCAGCTTAATATCTGATACGTGGCTCATTGAGTCACTACGATATTAAACTGATTTTTGGTACTCGGCGGGATGCCCGGGGCTTGCTCCGCTCTCGCCACGGGTCGGCCCGGTATTGCAGTTCTTCCGGGAATGGCCCATTCAATTTCAATAATGTACGATTGGTCTCTCTCTCTCAATAAAAACAGCTCACTGCTGGTCAGTCAGAGTGATATGGTATTTATTCTATACCAGTCACTGTTTGCTTAAAATGTTAATCGTTTGAGCTGACCAGCACATTTTTTCTTTATTTGACGGTTCTCAAACGAACGGCAGCCGGTATAAAAACAGATATTTTTTTTTTATATTTAAAATTTCTCTCCGCTCCTCTCCTTCGTTGTTTACTAATCTAAATTATGTTTTAAAAATCATTTGTCATGGCCAGTATGTGTCAAAATATCACACTTCTGTCCACACAGGACCAGTATTAATTTCACTTTAATATAAAGAAAATAGAAATTTAAATGTAAATTTTTAAAAGTTATTTCAATTTAAAAAAACAAAAATTCATTTTTATTTTTAAACTGACGTACATTGTTACGTACATTGTTTAATGTATTCTTTCCTTCAACGATTTGCATATATCTTGATCCTAATTGATTTCAAAATGTTAAATGAAACATTACAATCAGCAGAATATTAATAACAATGATCCGTTTAAGAAAAAAAAATATAAATAAAAAAAAAAAAAAAAAAAAATCTAAATTTACAAATTTAAATTTTGTGGTTTTGTTCCGCATCTTTTCTCCTGCCGACCTCACGTCACCTTTTTGTATTCTTTTTCTTTCTCAGTCTCTTCCTATACCTTTTTAACGTTGGCTTGTTCCACAGCGCTAGTCGCCTTGCGCCGCCCGCCAAAGACGTAAAACAACAGGGCGTTGATCGATTCGATATACATCAAGGCGGCGCGGGCGTCAAGGG
>NW_026734101.1:0-2500 GCF_028476545.2 Physella acuta
TGAAATTAAACACGATAGACTTAAATCTAGAGTTAAGGAATAAAACCGACCCGCGAACCAGCTACTAAATGGTTCGATAAGACTTATCTCAAATACAATCGTTTTCTATCAGTGTTATGCCTTCAATCGATACTTTTTGATGAAATAAATACTTAAATGATTTAATGAATGCATATATACATGTAATTAATGAGTGAAAGTATGTATAAAGTATTAGATAAATTAATAATAAACCGACCCAGCTACTAAATGGTTCGATAAGACTTATCTCAAATACAATCGTTTTCTGTAATTGTTATGCCTTAAATTGATAATTTTTAGTTAAACAAATACTTAACTAATGAAATAAATACATAGATAAATGTATTTAATGAATTAAAGTATGTATAAAGTATTATATAAATTAATAATAAACCGAATCCGACCAAATTTAAATCTAAAACCACGATCGGCGGCGTAATGAAGTGTATCGTAAACCCGTTTTTTTTATAATTTAAAATGTAATGACAGAACTCCCAAAACAACAATACACATACATATTAGTACTATGGTGAATTGTAGTTGTATTAGGACCGTAATTATAGTTAATTAAGGAACCATTCATTGTCTTCGCTCTGTTATGTACGTCGTCGTTTAATCGACACGGCATATTTGGCTTGAATCTAGAAAAATTCAAACTCTAACCCTAAGGTAGACAGGCAGGGTAAATAAATGTGGGTGATCTCTCATAAAATTGTCTTCTAGGAATTATTTTTATATAGACTATCTTTTCTGTAGAGTTTAAGTGGACAAGCGCGGACGAAATAGAGCGCAAAATTTAAAATGAATTAAAAATTTTCATCAGACCGGAAGTAGGCATAACCTAGGCGCCATGTTTCCGTCGTACAAGTTTTCACCGTTGCAGTCACCGTTTCAATCGCTCTTCGTGTGGACGTGTATTATTTCTAGTCATGTGTTGTGTAGATGATTCGCTTAAGGTAGGTGTTCGGACTTATTTCTTTAATATTAATTAAACCGTATTTGCCTTGTCGGCCTTAAAATAAAGCTATTTTTTTTTCATCGCAATCGAAGTGTTAGATCTAGAATCTAGTTCCCGCCTCCGCTTCGCTAATTCGACTTAATGTAACTATGACACAACTATTAAATCTAGAGTCTCTATTTTAATTAAATAATTAGGAATTCTATCTCTAGATGATATCTAATCTATTCCCACACGTGTGTGCAAGTAGGATTTAACGTCAGAACAGGTGTGGTGGTCTAGGCGTCGCTATTTTTGACGGTAGGAATTTTTTTTTTAAATTCGTAAAATTTTATATAGACTTTATATAGCAATTTACTAAGACCGACCCTAACGCCCAGTAAATATTTAATTACCACATTGTTATGGACACGGTGTATTAGGTAGGGCCGAGGGCTATCCATAGGTACCAATTTTTAAATTTTGTGACAATTAGGAGCCGAGTTATAAAATAAATTTAAAATACTGGTTCTGGTCTTAGACTTTATATAGCAATTTACTAAGACCGACCTTAATACCCATTAATTATTTAATTAGCGCATAGTTATGGACATCCTGTATTAGGTTGGGCCCAGGGCTATCCGTAGGTACCAAGTTTATAATTTTGTGACGATTATTAGTCGAGTTATAAAATAAATAAAAAAAACTGGTTCTGGTTTGCACTACATTTCTTTCTTCTTTAACGGCGGACTCCCGGTCCAGCCCCATGGGTTACCCGTGAGCCGGGGCCTCGTTAGCCTGGACGGCTCCGATGTGACCGCGGATTGTTGTGGCCCGCCTCAGCCCGAGTCGAGATCACCCTTCCGATCGAAGGTGGACGCCATAGGGCGCCCGGGATAGCCCGGGGCGCTGTTCGTCACCCGAGCGCAGGGGCGCCGGGAGACGCCCCCGGTGAAGTTTGGCGGGTGATTCTGGTAGAGCTCCCCACCCCGATCGCAGGACACCCCTCGCCGCCCGCCCAGGTGTCGAGGTGGCCGCGGGGGAACTCGGGGCGTTTTGGCTCCCCCTTGTGCCGGAGCGGCGCCCTCGGTCCCAGAACGCCCCTGGCGGGTGATTCGCATGCCCCCTGGGGTGGGGAACGCGGGTGGGTGGTCGTAAAGCGTGTAACCGCAGTGGGGGCGGCCCCTTAGTCGGGGGCGCCAAAGTTGGCACCCCACCTGGGGCGCCCCCCCGGAAGTGTGGCGCCCGCGCGAGTGAGCCCCGTAGATGCGCCCCGACACCCCCGCGCCGCCCCCCGGGTCGCGGCACCCCCGGCGCCCTCCGTGCGGGCTCCCCTCATGGGGCGGCACCCCGGTCCTCCCCGAGACTATGTACCCGATTTTTCGGTTTAACACTAGAGGTATGGGCAGAAATACGGCGGTTAAAACGGTCTGTATCTACTATTGTGGAGGTGAGTGTCGGTGAAGCCTCTATGTGACGCTAGGATCCGCGCTCCCTCGCAGCCAGCGACATGTGCCCGATCTGACCGTGCGTGGCTCAGTC
>NW_026734101.1:10000-12500 GCF_028476545.2 Physella acuta
TGTTTAAATACATTAAAACTACATTTCACTTTGCGCTGAATGTACGTGGATATTAAAAACCCAATTGAAAAATTTGGTTGAGTTCATCCCGCCGTTTACCCGAATTTTAAAAAAATTGTGAAAAATAAAAAAAAAATAGATGAGCTGAAGTTTGATGGGTTGCCGATCAGACCGCCTCGACTTAGCGGCATTCCCGCGTAGAGTGATCGAGAGTTTTCCAGTCTCAAGCTCGCCCAGTGTAAAGACGCGGCATTGCCGTAGAGGCTAAGCTGCTAAGTAGAGACGGTGTTTGTACAACTATATTTCACTTTATATTCTTAACCAATGTATGTGTTGTAGAAAGCAGATTTTTCTCATCCCGCCGTTTACCTGAAACGAATAAAAATTTATTTTGTACAAAATTAAAAACATTAGTGTTTCCAATAAACTACATTTCACGTTTTCTAATTTAAACTTAAACGAATGACTGGTATCAAAATATAGGATCTATGTGAAAATAAAAACACGGTGTAAGAGTTTTCAAACCTCGGTAATGCCGTCTAAGACCAACTAGTCGACCGAAGGGACAGTAGTTTTCCGGTCGATAAGACATATCAGCCCGGTATCGCCAAAGTTAATTACGATCGGTCATAATAAACTAAATTTAAAATAAATAAATAACCCAAACGTGTGTATACATCATGTGGTACGTATTCAGTTCTATTCTAACTGGAATATATATTTTAAGAATCAATGAACTTAAGTTTTAAAACCAAACCGAAATCGCGCGAGTCGTCGTTGTAAAACTAGATTTAACAAACGGCTGCGTAATATTAGACTTAAAAATATTATATAATATCCTCTATTGATTAAATAGTGAAAAATAAGCTTCAATGTAGCTTAATCTAGTACAAAATCTAAAAGTTGTGATAAATTAAATTGAAATTAAACACGATAGACTTAAATCTAGAGTTAAGGAATAAAACCGACCCGCGAACCAGCTACTAAATGGTTCGATAAGACTTATCTCAAATACAATCGTTTTCTATCAGTGTTATGCCTTCAATCGATACTTTTTGATGAAATAAATACTTAAATGATTTAATGAATGCATATATACATGTAATTAATGAGTGAAAGTATGTATAAAGTATTAGATAAATTAATAATAAACCGACCCAGCTACTAAATGGTTCGATAAGACTTATCTCAAATACAATCGTTTTCTGTAATTGTTATGCCTTAAATTGATAATTTTTAGTTAAACAAATACTTAACTAATGAAATAAATACATAGATAAATGTATTTAATGAATTAAAGTATGTATAAAGTATTATATAAATTAATAATAAACCGAATCCGACCAAATTTAAATCTAAAACCACGATCGGCGGCGTAATGAAGTGTATCGTAAACCCGTTTTTTTTATAATTTAAAATGTAATGACAGAACTCCCAAAACAACAATACACATACATATTAGTACTATGGTGAATTGTAGTTGTATTAGGACCGTAATTATAGTTAATTAAGGAACCATTCATTGTCTTCGCTCTGTTATGTACGTCGTCGTTTAATCGACACGGCATATTTGGCTTGAATCTAGAAAAATTCAAACTCTAACCCTAAGGTAGACAGGCAGGGTAAATAAATGTGGGTGATCTCTCATAAAATTGTCTTCTAGGAATTATTTTTATATAGACTATCTTTTCTGTAGAGTTTAAGTGGACAAGCGCGGACGAAATAGAGCGCAAAATTTAAAATGAATTAAAAATTTTCATCAGACCGGAAGTAGGCATAACCTAGGCGCCATGTTTCCGTCGTACAAGTTTTCACCGTTGCAGTCACCGTTTCAATCGCTCTTCGTGTGGACGTGTATTATTTCTAGTCATGTGTTGTGTAGATGATTCGCTTAAGGTAGGTGTTCGGACTTATTTCTTTAATATTAATTAAACCGTATTTGCCTTGTCGGCCTTAAAATAAAGCTATTTTTTTTTCATCGCAATCGAAGTGTTAGATCTAGAATCTAGTTCCCGCCTCCGCTTCGCTAATTCGACTTAATGTAACTATGACACAACTATTAAATCTAGAGTCTCTATTTTAATTAAATAATTAGGAATTCTATCTCTAGATGATATCTAATCTATTCCCACACGTGTGTGCAAGTAGGATTTAACGTCAGAACAGGTGTGGTGGTCTAGGCGTCGCTATTTTTGACGGTAGGAATTTTTTTTTTAAATTCGTAAAATTTTATATAGACTTTATATAGCAATTTACTAAGACCGACCCTAACGCCCAGTAAATATTTAATTACCACATTGTTATGGACACGGTGTATTAGGTAGGGCCGAGGGCTATCCATAGGTACCAATTTTTAAATTTTGTGACAATTAGGAGCCGAGTTATAAAATAAATTTAAAATACTGGTTCTGGTCTTAGACTTTATATAGCAATTTACTAAGACCGACCTTAATACCCATTAATTATTTAATTAGCGCATAGTTATGGACATCCTGTATTA
>NW_026734102.1:0-44357 GCF_028476545.2 Physella acuta
TTTTTTTGTTTTCTGTGGTAAACGTTTCTTCTTTTTAAGCTTTTTCTACGAGAGCCCGTACTATGGTATCCGCCATTTGTATGACCTTGATCATGGTCGGCGTGGTCGAGTCGGTAAAGCTCATGGTTGCTAAACCGAAAAGTGTCGAGTTCAAACCCTCGGGCAGATAAGGCTCGTTAGCTGGGGACAGCCACTCTTCTAGGAGAGACAACTCCAAAATCAAACAACTGCTGCCTCGTAGTTTGTTCTTGGTTGGACAAAGGCTATGGAAGCAAATCCATAAAGAAAAGCAGGCTGAAATCGGAGTCAATGGCCTCAATGGCGCATAACCAATTGACACGTAATCCTTAATTGTGATGGAAGCATGGTCGAGTCGGCAAAGCTCATAATTGATAAATTCGAAAAAAGTCTCGAGTTCAAACCCTCTGGCAGATAAGGCTCGATCCCTCCCAACACTAAAAATTAAGAACGAAGAAGAAGAAGAAGATCACTTATTGACTAGATGCTTGGTTTGAGTACATTTAACAAAGGAGGAAATTTTAAGTTTTGTATCTTCAAGCTCAGCTCTATTTTTAGCTCAAACTTCCAACTGAGTAGCTAAAAATAGCGCAATTCAGTGCTGACGGGACGAAGGCACGATACAACGACAAATGCCAGAGTTTCTTTCAGGCTTCCTACCGTGTGAGGCACCACCTTCCCACCCACCACCCCCAAACACCTAGGAGCACTTCCAACGCTTCGCCCCCTCGAGGATGAAAAACGAAATATTTTTAATTTGTTTAGAAAAAATAGAATTTATCCAATTTCCGCCTAGCCTAAACTTAACCGTAACTCTAAATTTAACTACGGTTTCTATGGGGGCTCAGCCCCCCCCCCTCCCACCCCCGCCCCCGAAGAGATGCCTGGAAGAAACTCTGCTAGCGCGATATCTCAGAAAATGACCAAGACATTGGCTCCAATCCTAGCCTTGCGTGCAATCTATCTATAAATATAATTCTCTTCTTGGAGACGTTAGAAAACACCAAGCTGTAAGCGCGCCTAGCAGTCCCCTCTCTTCCTCTCTAAGAATATCCCTACCACCCCCAGCCCCACATGGTCTGGTGAGCTGTGGTTCGAGACTTTCGGGATAGCAGCTTAGCGCTCTACCGCTTAAGCCACGCCGTCCTATAAACATACTTATAACATACATGAAAACAGTGGGGTTGTTTCAGCCATTGTTTTCACCGGGGGGGGGGGGGCACTTGAAACTTACGGTGGTGTGAACTTAAATTTCCGAAGGGGACACTGCTTGAAGTATATATTTTGTGTATTAATTCAATTAGGTTCGACTGGGGTCGGGTAAGGGTGGTAGACGTTCATTCGAAGAGGTGGGGGGGGGGGGGAGAGGCGATGAACCCCCAGAATATATGCCCTAAAGAAACTCTGAAAACAAATATTGTATTTCAGAAAAGGGGTCGTCCATAAATGACGTCACACTCGTAGGGGGAGGGGGGGTCCGTAATTTTGTGACGGTGTGTGATGAGGGGGAGGGAGGGGGGGGGGGGGTTCAAATGGTGCGACGTCACACTTTTGCATTATAAAAAGCAATGTTGGAAAACGAATTTTAGACGTTATTTCGCGCTTTAGAAAACTGTTTTAATAAATTGCAATAGGAATTGATTTAAATACTCTATGTTGCCAGAGTTCAGACAATATTTTGGCAAAATATCGATGTTTTAAGAAAAATTCAACAGCAATTTTGAGGGGGGTAGTAGGCTGAGGTGTGACGTCATTTTAGGGGGGGGTCTGGCTTTTTGTGACGATGTGTGACGGAGGGGAGGGGGGGGGGGAGGTAAAAATCGTCCCAAAAAGCGTGACGTCATTTATGGATGATCCCAAAGAAAAAAAAGCTCATGGTTGATAAATGAGTTCAAACCCTCTGGCAGATAAGGCTTGATCCCTCCCAACACTAAAAATTAAGAACGAAGAAGAAGAAGACTTACCACAACAACCAAGATAGAGAGTATAGCAATGCTTATGTAATGCAACTTGTGGCCTACGTCGGAAAGTGTCGAGGACGCCTCGCCAGTCTCCGTAAACGTCAAATTCGTCCGATTGGCTAAAACGTTCTGAAAACACACGCTATGACCCGACGCTGCTTCACGGCTGACACCGGAAACATACGACTGCAACGTCACGCCGCCGGACAATGCCGAAGAGTTCAAAAAGCTGACACATTCGGATTGCGACGTCGGATGCTGTTGATTGCGGGTCGAAGACGATGTCGGCGTTGATGATTTTCCCGAAGAGGATACTATTTGCTTCCTTGGGTTTTTTGTTTAAATTTCCTAAGATGGAGGAGTATTTTGCGATCATCAAGTCCATGAAGGAAGTCAGCATGACGTTCTTGGCTCCTAGCATTTCTGAAAACAGAACGAAAATAGTCTCTTACATAATGCTGAAAGTTACTCGGGCAGATGAGGCTCGTTAGCTGGGGACAGCCACTCTTCTAGGAGAGACAACTCCAAAATCAAACAACTGCTGCCTTGTAGTTTGTTCTTGGTTGGACAAAGGCTATGGGAGCAAATCCAAAAAGAAAAGCAGGTTGAAATCGGAGTCAGTGACACATATCCTTAATTGTGATGGAGGCGTGGTCGAGTCGGTAAAAGTTCATGGTTGATAAATTATTTGAAAAAAGTCTCGAGTTCAAACCCTCTGGCAGATAAGGCTCGATCCCTTCCAACGCTAAAAATTAAGAACGAAGACGAAGCTGGAAGGGTAAGTCTACTGGGTAGATGTTTGAATACATTACATGACGGAGCTTTAATTATTTTTTTTACCTATATTTCTTTCCCTTCGTTCAGAGGCGTAGCGACCCTTCCCGGCGCTCAAGGACAAACTTTCGATTTGCATCTCCTCCTCTCAAGATTTCGATTTGAACACCCCCCCCCCTAAACCTTTTAATTTATTTTTCCCATTTTGGCGCCCCCTAAGGTCGGCGCTCGGGGACATATGTCCCCCCTCCCCCTCGCTACGCCTCTGCCTTCGTTTTAATTGTTGAATTATAGAAAACCACCCTTCTATCACAATTACATGTGAAAATGTTATGTTATATAGCCCGTAAACTCTGTCTTTGCCTGTTTTTTCTTTCTCGATCTGTTTTCCTTAAGTTTTGGATGATCGAGAACAATCTGCGAGGCAGATTCAATGCTGAAGTTGTGTCTTCTAGGTGGGTTGCTGTGTACAGCCAGAGGCGTAGCGAGGGGGGGAGGCGGGGGTGCGGATTGCACCGGGTGACACCATTTAGGGGGGGGGGGGGGTGACACCAAGGCAAAAAAATAGCAAAATATATAGAGAAAAATGATAATTCCACTTAATACAGTGATTAATTCGAGTGTTAAATAGTGTTTAAGAGTGTGCAAATCGAAAAGTTGAGGAGGGGGGGGGGGGTGCAAATCAAAAGTTTGAGGGGGGGGGTGCAAATCTAAACTTTGACGGGGGGGGTGCAAATTGAAAGTTTAAAGCTTGTCCACGGGAAGGGTCGCTACGCCTCTGGGGGGTGACACCATTTAGTGCCGCACCGGGTGACACCCGACCTCGCTACGCCACTGTGTACAGCTAACTAGCCTTAATTCGCTGTGTATCCGAACTCGGGACGTTTCGAGTTAATTAATAATCACACGCTCTCCTGCCCGACCACGCCGTCCCACACCCACTAACTCAATCATATCTACTCACTTTCTTTCTCTCTATATGTTTCCCTCTCTCTCATAAAATCGCATACACTAACACAGAATCTACACATACACATAATAATAATGTTATACGTACATAGCCAATCATACGACATTCATTACCCGATGTTCAGTGTTTTTTAATCAAACTTTTTAGAACATTTCCGGGTGGCGGATTTAATTTTTCGTTGGTCTGAGTGAAAATTTTCTATTTCTTTCGCAAATCTAAATTCTATGTAGTTCGTGGGTTAGGGGGGGGGGGGAGAAGTGCTTGACAAAAACACTGCTGACGACTTGCATTGGAATTGGAAAGTCAAAATGTAAAAATATTAGTTTTGAGAAAACCTGACGCACCATTTAACAGGCTAGCTGCTAGCGTCATTTTAATAATCGAACTAATAGAAAATCTCTTCAGCGAAATTCGGGTTTAGACGGAATATTAAAAAACGAATAAGAATTTTTTTTAATTATTATTAAGTTGTATCTCTACAAAAACGAATATCGGATAGACAGGTTTATAAATCGGGCGCAACTACGTAAAAGCTTAACAGGAATCAAGCGTTTTAGGATAAAAATATTTCGTGGCTTACCAGGAATGATGCGTGTAATATTTATAATTCCGTGTTTTACAAAACTGTGTGCCAATGCATATCACGTGACAGATCTAAAAATAATATCGGCGCCTACCTTAAACCCACTCAATCTATAAAATACAAATTGTTTTTGAAAAATGTTTATTGTTATTTGTATAACCGTAACTCACATTTCTCTCCACCGTAATAACATCCAACCTAGTGACAGCCGATTATACTATTATAAATACATATATATATATATATATATATATATATATATATATATATATATATATATATTACATATATGTATACATACATATATATATACATATATATATATATATAATATATATATTACATATATGTATACATACATAATTATATATACATACATATATATATATATATATATATATATATATATATATATATATATATATTACATATATGTATACATACATATATATATATACATACATATATGTATACATACATATATATATATATACATACATATTATATATATATATAATATATATATATATATATATATAATATATATATATATATATATATATATATATATATATATATATGTATACATATATATAAATATACATAAATACATATATATGCATTTATAAAGCAACATTCGGCTTAAACTATTATTAGTGTCCTAACACATAGACAGGATGTTGTGCAGTAGGGGGCGGAATTTCAACCGTAGTTAACTAGAGACAGCTGAGTGGGGTTCGGATCTCGGACTCTAGACTATAGGACATCCACTCAGCTAACGTTAGAGGAAGTAAATATGTGGCTATGCATAGTGCTGACCAGTGGCGTAGCGAGGTCGGGTGTCACCCGGTGCGGCAATTAATGGTGTCACCCCCCCCCCCCCCCCAGAGGCGTAGCGACCCTTCTCGGGGACAAACTTTCAAATTTTCGATTCGTACCCCCCCCCTTTAAAATTTTCGATTTGCACCCCACTTAAATTTTTCTCTATATGTTTTGCTATTTTTTGCCTTGGTGTCACCCCCCCCCCCTAAAAGATGTCACCCGGTGCGGTCCGCACCCCCCCCCCCCCCCCCCCCGCCTCGCTACGCCTCTGGTGCTGACCACATCATCTCTTCAAAAATCGTGGTAAAAAACAGATGAACTCTACTTCATCTTCCTTATGGATCATCTTATTCGAAACGGGAAGGAACTGGACTTGTTTTTATGTTATGATGTGTTTAAGCCTTTCTAACACACCACTAACACCATACTAACACCCCACTAACTCCCCAACAATACCCAAATAACATACACAAACACCACACAGACACGCTACTAAGACTCCTTGCCTGCGCCAATAAAACGCCTTGAGGGTAACAAAAATCTTTTTTAAATATAAACAATTGATACTTTGTTATTTTACACCGCCTAGACTCTAGACGAAAGTTTTTATGTAAATAATACTTGATAGTAAACAAGTATGAAAGTAGAAAAAAACGAAACACGATCTTGTGAATATTTTTAAAAGAACTTTCAGGAATTGCAAAAATATTATGTTGATGTGGTAAAATAATAACTTGGTAATATAACGACAAGTGTTGATGGAAGAAAGATGTTTGGAAGAATGGGGGTGGGGGGATAAAAGATGTGTAAAAGAATTGAGGGTGAAGGGGGTGGGGGGAATAAAAGGTGTGTGGAAGGATGGGGTGGGAGGAATATGCGTGGAAGAATGCGGGGGGGGGGGAACACTAGTTTTAAAGAATTAGAGGGACAAAAGACGTTTGAGAGGAACGGGGGGGGGGGGGGGGGCAAAATATATTTGGAATGCGGGGGATTTGAAATGCGGGGGAGGGGGGGTTGAAGACAAGAGAGGTTAGGATATACTATGTGGAAGATTGTGAGTGAATTATATATAAAAGGAAAAGAGGAGTAACGTGCAGATAAATATCGATAAATTAATTACTGTAATGTTTTGTTTTTTAAATAACGTGCTGATAAATATCGATAAATTAATTACTGTAATGTTTTGTTTTTTAAATAACGTGCTGATAAATATCGATACATTAATTACTGTAATGTTTTTTTTTTTTTTAAATATGATCAAAGTTGAAGGACACGCACACACACGTTATCTCCCACACATTATTGTATCTATCAAATCTAAAGGTCCGCCTACAGAAAATCTTATACGATATTAATACATCTAAGTATTACGTTTCATATGCCAGAAATATAACTGTCACTTGATGTAATGAATATTTTATACTTTTTTTTTCAGGTAATGATTATTCTAGTTAGTTGCGTCCCTTTGTTTATTCCACTATGAGTTATTTCCCCTGAATCACACCAAACCTCGCCAGTACATTATTGTCACCTACGAGTGAGTTCCCTTGATGAAGGCGTACATTATTCAAGCTAAGGGGAGATGACTTACGTGACATGTGGTGGAAGTCAAGGGTCAGTTCAGCCATGACCAGCAGGCAGTCGACGACGTTGAGGAAAACGATGATGAAGAGCACCATCTTGCTGTGTAGCTTGTGGTAGCCCTCCCGCCGCAGCCTGGAGAGATTTAGAGAGAAAAAAGTATAAAACTTGTCGTAGCTCATACCAAAGTTCCGCCATAATTAGAAAGAAACAAATGTAGAAAACTTGTCGTAAAAAACTTCTCATAACAAAGTTACGACAGTTTTAGAAAAAAAAAATTTTTTATAGTAGGCCAAGTTCAGACAGAATTAGAAAGAAAAAAGAAAAATAAAATCTAGACCTAGAAAAAAGATTATTAAAAAATTAGAACTCATACTCAAATTACTCTTCAGCTTTTTAAGAATGTGATCATAATTTTCTGCTACCTCTGAAATACTATAGATTTTTTTTTAACAAAGGGGCAGAGTTTCTTTCAGTCATTTTTTGGAAAAGTGAGGGGGCACTTCCACCCTGTCTCCAAACAAAATAAAAATATATGTTATGTAGAAAATATATGCTTGCCACCCCACCTAATAATTTGGGAAATTAAAGTCCCCTCCTATAAAGTTTCAAATCCCCCTCCCGCTTGGAGAAATGTCTGAAAGAAACGCTACAATGGGGAGTGCTCGGTTGCTGGTAGCTTTATAAAGTTAGCGCGCTTTAACAAGAATCTGAGTTAGTTTGGGCTGGGACCGGTGTTTTGAGTCGGGGTTCAATAAAAGGCTACTGAAAGTATGAGCAGATAATGTTACTAGACTCTTCCCGCAACCTAAGACTCCATTTTTTAAAAGAGTCGATTGTTGTATAACCATTAGTATTGAAACATACCTTTTCGCTCCCCACTCCCCATACAGCCCCTATTTAGTGTAGCTGCTAGGGTGTGTGGGGGGGGGGCGATTTCTCTCCCCAGGGAGAAACTTTACTAAAAGCACCACTATCGGGAAAAGGGTTTGGGTATGTGGGGGGGGGGGGGGGGTTCCTGCACATGCGCAATCGTACGCTACCCGTTTGACTTTGTTTCGACAAAATGTCAAGTGGATTAAAAGGCCCCGATCAGAAATGTCTAACCGATCAAGTGATAATCGAACTCGGATCTCTTAAACAGCCATTAAAGAGCCAGTTATAGAACTCGTAGATGTCAAGACTTCATCAGCGCGGGTTGATTAAACTTCTAACTATGTCGGTAGTTGGAACGGTTGAATGGTGTTGTTTTTGTAAACAAAACTTCTGATGTCACTCGGTTTAATGACGTAGGGGTCTGACGTCACCTGGTTGATGATGGAGGAATATGACGTCACCAAGACGGGGTTACTCGGTGTGCAGGAGTATTAATGTGTTCAACTGTGTGATGTAGCTACAGGGTTTCTTTTAGGCTTCTCTTCGTGGATTTAGGGGGGGGGGGGTGAAAGGGCACCAGCCAATAAAAACATGACACCACTAATAACCTACATTTGTACCCATCTGCCCATATAATCCTGACACCTCTATGTACCCATAAATAAAAGTCTGCTGACATCTATGTATGTACCCACATACCCATATAAACCTGACTCCTCTATGTACCTATAGATATCTATACATGTGCCCACCTGCCGATATAACCCACACACATATCCACCCCCACATGTACCCACCTGCCGATATAACCCACACACCACCACATGTACCCACCTGCCGATATAACCCACATACCCCCACATGTACCCATCTGCCGATATAACCCACACACCCCACATATACTCACCTGCCGATATAACCCACACACCCCACATATACTCACCTGCCGATATAACCCACATACCCCCACATGTACCCATCTGCCGATATAACCCACACACCCCCACATATACTCACCTGCCGATATAACCCACACACCCCCACATGTACCCACCTGCCGATATAACCCACACACCCCCACATGTACCCACCTGCCGATATAACCCACACACCCACATGTACCCACCTGCCGATATAACCCACACACCCCCACATGTACCCACCTGACGATATACCACACACACACCCACATGTACCCACCTGCCGATATAACCCACACACCCCCACATGTACCCACCTGCCAATATAACCCACACACCCCCACATGTACCCATCTGGCGATATAACCCACACACCCCCACATGTACCCACCTGCCAATATAACCCACACACCCCCACATGTACCCACCTGTCGATATAACCCCCACACCCCCACATGTACCCACCTGCCAATATAACCCACACACCCCTACATGTACCCACCTGCCGATGAAGGTCTTGGCCGGAGACCGGTTCTCGTACCGGATCTCGTCCTCTAGCTCGTTCTCCAGCTTGTCTAGTTCCCCCAGGCCGTTCATGCTGGCGATCTTGAGGGTCTGGGCAGCCAGCACCTGTAGACACAAGGGGAGGGGGTGGGGACACGGGCGTTAGGTTGTTTTAAGTTGAGGGTCTGGGGGTGGGGACACGGGCGTTAGGATGTTTTAAATTGATGGTCCTGGGGGGGGGCACAGAGGAGGGGGTGGGGACTCGGGCGTTAGGATGTTTTAAATTGAGGGTCGGGGGGCCAGCACATGTAGACACAGGGGGAGGGGATGGGGACACGGGCGTTAGGTTGTTTTAAATAGAGGGTTTGGGGGGTGGGGACACGGGCGTTAGGATGTTTTAAATAGAGGGGGGGGCACAGGGGAGGGGATGGGGACACGGGCGTTAGGTTGTTTTAAATTGAGCGTCTGGGGGGCCACAGGGGAGGGGGTGGGGACACGGGCGTTAGGATGCTTTAAATTGAGGGTCTGGGGGCGACAGGGGAGGGGGTGGGGACACGGGCGTTAGGTTGTTTTAAATTGAGGGTCTGGGCGGCCACAGGGGAGGGGGTGGGGACACGGGCGTTAGGTTGTTTTAAATTGAGGGTCTGGGCGGCCACAGGGGAGGGGGTGGGGACACGGGCGTTAGGTTGTTTTAAATTGAGGGTCTGGGGGCCAGCACCTGTAGACACAGGGGAAGGGGTGGGGACATGGGCGTTGTTTTAATACCATCTTAGTCCATTCGTCAATCAGGTTGATAGCAGAGGCAGACAGGGGAGTGAAGACATGTTCTTTAGGTTGTTTTAAAAAATGAGGGTCACATCAAAGTCCAGTGGTTCATCAAGTTGGTAGTTTAAGCAGACATGGAGTTGTGGGGTGGGGGACACATGTGTTAGGTTGTTTTATTCACATCTTAGTCCATCGGTCAATCAGGGTGATAGCAGAGGCTAGCAGGAGGGTGGGGGACACGGGCGTTAGGTTGTTTTAAAAGATGGGGTCACATCAAAATCCAGTGGTCATTCAGGTTGATAGCAGAGGCAGGTTGTGGGGTGGGGGGCATGTTTGTAAGGTTGTTTTAATCACATCTTAGTCCATTGGTCAATCAGGTGTTTGGAAAACGTAGATCGGACGGTATGGGGGACGTGGCCTTGTAATTAAGTCTATAATTAAAACAATTTTATAGCAGGGGTAGACATAGGCACAGACGACAGTTTTGCCATGACGTTTTACAACGAAACGTCAAATTTTAGTTTAATAGTCAAATTATTAAACCTCCGTAGACACAGTAGCAGTCTAGCGCTCTACCACTAGGCCACGCCGTCCCTGCATTGCATTACAGCCGGCGTGAAATAAATGTATTTTATACGAGAGAGAAGGTGAACAAGTGAACTTTTTTTATTTTTACAAATCTGTTAGTTTGTGACGATATAGTAATTTCAAAAAGTGCACACATTGATGTCGTAAAAAATGACAATGCTTGTAAATTCATTTCACGTAATTCGAAACAAAACTAGATCTATGTATAAAAAAACAGATTACACATACAGTTTAAAAAAAACATTCTGAAACTCGAGTAACGCATTCCTAAATTTTAAAGAGCCTTCAGACAGAAAAAGGTAAAGAATCTTGTCTGGAGAAAAGATTAAACAGAAAAAAAAAACAGCCAGTAAAATAATAATTTACAATCTAAAGAAGAATTGAAACAAACTTGTTTTTTATCTAGAAAAAAAAATCTAAATTATAAAGTAAATAAATGGAAACGAATTCTAAATGACGAAAGATTAAACGAGGCAATTGTCTAAAGTACGACAGATAATCAATTACTTTGAGGTTTTCGAAAACGTGAACAAAAATATCTCGTAGCTGCATACGCCAAAAGCACCAAGAGTGCTAAGCGGGGAATTCCCTGCTAAGCGATTGCAGCTGCACAATGCTTTATGCCAGTAGAAAAAATAATATGAGCACAAATGTAAATAGAATTATACTTTAAAAAATTAACAATTTGTCAACGGTTTGCACATTAGAAATACACATTTTGAAAAGGTAGGGTTTGAAAAAATAGGTACGAAAACGGAATATATTTAATAGGAATAATCAAAAACATCAAGATATACTCCATATCGTCTGTTATTGTCACAACAACCATTCAAAACAATCATTTTGATCCACCACAGCATTAGCACATCCACCCACCCACACCATTAGCACATCCACCCATCAGTCACTGACCCACCCTTCAATCATTGACCCACCCATGAATCACTGACCCACCCTTCAATCAATGACCCACCCATCAGTCACTGACCCACTCATCAATCACTGACCCACCTATCAATCACTGACCCACCAATCAATCATTGACCCACCAATCAATCATTGACCCACTAATCAATCGTTGACCCACCAATCAATCACTGACCCACCAATCAATCATTGACCCACCCATCAATTACTGACCCACCCATCAATCACTGACCCACACATCAATCACTGACCCACCCATCAATCATTGATCCACTCATCAATCACTGACCCACTCATAATTATCTAACAAGGCCAGCCACCAATGACTCCTATCACTCTCTGACCCCACTCCACTAAACTGACATTAGACTTATCAGATAATTAGCTAAAAACTGGGATATGCATTTGGTGCAAGGTGAGCTGAAGGAAGGGGGGGGAGGGGGGAGGGGTGAAAAGAGGGAACAGCGGATTTCTTTGGAGTTAAAAAAATAATGAAAACTCAAACCGGTGGCGAAAAAAACAAAACAAAAACAACCAAAAAAAAACCAATAAATTACACACCTTAAAAAAGTCTCACTTAATCTAAACCCAACCTTGCACCAAACTCTGAACGTCGTGTATCTATATTTTAACGCTGGTTGTTAGTCTAAAATAACATTCTTTTGAAATAAATACCCTTGGCAATTAGTATATCGAAAACAAAAAATACGATAACGTTAATCTTGAAAAAAAATTGTAATTTTTTGGGGGTTTTAAATATTTTTTTTTTACAATCTTAGAACATGAAACTAGATAATAGAAGTCCCCCCCCCCCCCCCCCACAAACTTCTCCACCCCATAAATTTCCTATACACACAAATTTATAATTTCCTGTCTTATCTTTGCGTCATTTTTTTTTTTAATTTTTAAACAAAAAAATCTTAAAAATGTATTCCCTCGCTTCTTGTTCGGGAGATTCCGGACTTTGAAATTTGCAAGGCGAGAATGCAATCAATGCAGCCTAGAATGCACTTCGTCTTAGTACACGTCTTAGGCATCAAAAACTTCAGAAGAATTTTTTTTTTCGTTTTACCGACTTGGCAACCTTTCGAAAATGCCGATACCCCGTTCAATTACTTACCGTTTTAAGAGAATCACCGAATGCAACGATAAAGAGACCCCACTCTTCCCCAAATTACCTACACTTCAAGGTCAATGTCATTAAGATAGACCACTTTAATTCTCCTCAAGGGGAGGTAATTCGCAACAGATTAGAATTAATAAGGGCTTAAAGGATGAAGTGAAGAAAAAATAAAAACCTGAATGGGATGAAACGAAACAACATTCCTAAACGTGTTATAAACTTCACTGTCTGGCGAAAAGACTGGTTTTATTTACAGCCGTGTAAGATTTTAAGTCTGTTCCACCTTAGTTCGATTTTTTTTTCTTTACCTGTAGATGCAGGTGCGCAAGGTGTTTAGCTAGTTAAAATTACTGAAAGTTTTTTTTTTCATCAAATGTTAAGGTGTTTAACCTTAAGTGCAATTTTCAAAAAAAAATACTTGATTTGATTGCAACTGAAGTGGTTTGGGATTGACTAGACATATTTGCACAATATGCAACATCACACTTTTTCGTTCTTGCTTTTATTGTAATTTTGAACGTATTGTCTACATAGGAAAATGAATTTACATTAGCTTTAATTATGTTACTTTGGTATAGATTTTATGTATTTTTTTTTCATTCCTCTAAACTTGGCTTTGATTCTTTCAGCACATATTACATTCAAAAATACTAAAAGGCATGCTATCTCAATTTAAATAATTTGATTTTTAAATTGTGTCCTTTTAAAAGCAAAGTTTTTTATCTGAAAAAATGTATAAAAATTGAAATCGAGAAGATCAGATTCATTAGCTTAAATAAGTATTAGAGCTATAACTCTAAAACTAATTTTGTCGTAAACAATACATCATAACATTAGAATATCCAAAACATCCTATATATATATATATATATATATATATATATATATATATATATATATATATATATATATATATATGTATATACATACATGTATGTATATATATATTTGTATATATATATATGTATATGTATGTATATACATATATATATATATATATATATATATATATATATATATATATATATATATATATATATATATATATATATATATATATATATATATATATATATATATATATAATATATATATATGTGTGTGTGTGTGTTTGTTTGTGTGTGTGTGCATTTTCTCATGTCAATATTGACTATCACATCTCTATTAAAGTGACAAAAAAGTCACCTGACAATTCAAATTTCTTTTTTTTTTCCGTGCATGTCTAAACTATACAAGACTTGAGTGGTCACGATTCAACGATTTAGCTCAGAACATCATTTTTTTCTTTCGAAGTGCATCTTCGCAGTATTGACATTATATGTGCGCACAATGGATGTAAAAGTTGATAATGTTTCTTATCCAGTTAACCCCGTTGTGACAACTAGGAATTTGCATACCCTACCGTTTAAAAATGAGAATCGATTTAGATCTAAACAAACCTATATTTAGACTCGTCCATTCGCGTCAAGGTGAGAGATATTTTTAGACATGCGTAGTCGAAACACTGCGCACATCCGGTTTCTCAAACGGAGACGTCAAGAAAGAAAATTACTAACAATTCAACAGTCGATGGTTATTTCCCTTTCTCTGATAAGAGAACATTGTACATTTGATGTTATTTTGTTTGTTAATAATAGACTCTCTCAAATTTTGACAAAGAAAAAACAATGTAGGTGATGCCAAATATATTAAAAACTAATCGAAGTACATTTATGTTTATCTAGATGTGTCTATTACCCTAAGGAGCAAGAGTACAAGTTCTAACTTGCCTCAAAAATCTGTACAAAAATTATGTCCCACCCCTTTTCCTACAGAAGATGCCCGCACCCCCTTGTAACGCCACTGCCACCTCAACAAAACAGCTTAATTATATCCAAACAAAAAGATCAATTTTGTGATCGTATATTGAGGGGGGGGGGGAAGGGTGCACATCGAAAGTTTGAGGGGGGGGGGTGCAAATCGAAAATTTGAAAGTTTGTCCCCGGGAAGGGTCGCTACGCCTCTGGGGGGTGACACCATTAAGTGCCGCACCGGGTGACACCCGACCTCGCTACGCCACTGATAACATCACGACCATTGATATAACACTCAAAGCTGGGATTTCATGTAATACATGCTCATTGTATTATCTAAAAATAAATAATTTCTTTTTTATATTTTCGCCGCGTATGTACGCCGCCTGGGGCAAAAACCCCCACTCCAAATTCTCTCCACCTTGTCACGCCACTGATTACAACCAGAAACCTACGCTGATTTAATAAATCACGACCCGTGCCAATAATAATAGTGGGAATCTTTAACCAACGCCGCGAGCAGCGCCCCCCCCCCCCATCTCTATACGGAGGTAATATTTGATCTCTCTAAGCCGATCGATAGATCATGAACGTTCGACCTTGCCGTGATCGTGCAGGCCTCATCTAAAGATATCGATTAGTGGTCCGGAATGTTAACAATGAAAGTCTATCAGGTACGCTATGCCTAGGTAAAAACTGAAACCTAACTTTCATTGTGAATTAGAGGCATTTCTCAAACACTACTGATGAAATAGATTTGAAAACTGCAATATCATATTCATGACATTAGAACGATGCTATTTTAGTAATTTGATCACTGTGATTATTGTTACATATTTTTCTGCAGTTCCTTGAACCAGAGGCGTAGCGACCTTTCCCGGCGCCCGGGGACAAACTTTCGATTTGCAACCCCCCCCCCCCATTCAAACTTTCAATTTGTTTTTTCAACCCATTTTGGCGCCCTCTAAGGTCAGCGCCCGGGGACATATGTCCTCTCCCCCCCCCCACCTCGCTACGCCTCTGCCTTGAACCATTTATACAAACAAAGAACATTATAACTTCACTGTAGTTTATTGTAATTAATCTATATATATAAAGCAAAGTGGTCAAGTGCCCGATAGGGCACTTCCCGGCGCCGCGGGCGCGTCAAATTTGGCACGATGGTGCCTTCGGGCGATAGAAAACGAAGGCCGGTGACGGTTTGCCGAAAAGTCTACGAGCAGGGGGTCAAAACTGACCTCGACTGACCAGCGCCTTATATGGGCTATATTACGAAAAAAAATTTCCTCCGACGACCCCCCTTGAAATTTTGTGAGGTGGTAGGAGAACGCCTTGGGGTGTCACAAAAAACTCGCCATGTCCGGGAAAAATCGGGAAATGGGTCAAAACTGACCAGTCGTATTTCCCTATATAATCTTTGTATTTTATGGGAAAAAACAGAGGGTCATTTCAAAACGAATTTTAGGGCACTTACCCTCTTTACATCTGGCTAATTTTTGGCATGTTTATAGGTAAATGGCTTGGTCGTAGGGCAGACCTGTCAGTTTCACTCAAAGCCCTCGACGAGGGCTACCGCGAGTGAAATTCTCTTTATATGAGCTCTATTACGAAAAAAAATTTCCTCCGACGACCCCCCTTGAAATTTTGTAAGGTGGTAGGAGAACGCCTTGGGGTGTCACAAAAAACTCGGCATATCTGGGAAAACTTCGTAAAGGGGTCAAAACTGACCAGTTGTATTTCCCTATATAATCTTTGTATTTTATGGGAAAAACAGAGGGTCATTTCAACGCGGATTTTAGGGTAATTAAACTCAGTATATCTGGCTAATTTTTTGCATACTCTTAGGTAAATGGTTTGACCTTTAGGGAAAACTGTCGGTTTCACTCAAAGCCCTGGACGAGGGCTAAAATGTGACCGCGAGTGAAATTCTCTTTATATGAGCTATATTACGAAAAAAAAATTCCTCCGACGACCCCCCTTGATATTTTGTGAGGTGGTAGGAGAACACCTTGGGGTGTCACAAAAAACTCGGCATATCTGGGAAAACTTCGTAAAGGGGTCAAAACTGACCAGTCGTATTTCCCTATATAATCTTTGTATTTTATGGGAAAAACAGAGGGTCATTTTAACGCAGACTTTAGGGTACTTAAGCTCAGTATATCTGGCTAATTTTTTGCATGCTCCTAGGTCAATGGCTTGACCTTTAGGGAAAACTGTCGGTTACACTGAAAGCCCTCGACGAGGGCTAAAAAGTGACCGCGAGTGAAATTCTCTTTATATGAGCTCTATTACGAAAAAAAATTTCCTCCGACGACCCCCCTTGATATTTTGTGAGGTGGTAGAAGAACACCTAGGGGTGTCATAAAAAACTCGGCATATCTGGGAAAACTTCGTAAAGCGGTCAAAACTGACCAGTTGTATTTCCCTATATAATCTTTGTATTTTATGGGAAAAACAGAGGGTCATTTCAACGCAGACTTTAGGGTACTTAAGCTCAGTATATCTGGCTAATTTTTGCATGCTCCTAGGTTAATGGCTTGACCTTTAGGGAAAACTGTCGGTTACACTCAAAGCCCTCGACGAGGGCTAAAAAGTGACCGCGAGTGAAATTCTCTTTATATGAGCTCTATTACGAAAAAAAATTTCCTCCGACGACCCCCCCTTGATATTTTGTGAGGTGGTAGAAGAACACCTAGGGGTGTCATAAAAAACTCGGCATATCTGGGAAAACTTCGTAAAGCGGTCAAAACTGACCAGTTGTATTTCCCTATATAATCTTTGTATTTTATGGGAAAAACAGAGGGTCATTTCAACGCAGACTTTAGGGTACTTAAGCTCAGTATATCTGGCTAATTTTTGCATGCTCCTAGGTTAATGGCTTGACCTTTAGGGAAAACTGTCGGTTACACTCAAAGCCCTCGACGAGGGCTAAAAAGTGACCGCGAGTGAAATTCTCTTTATATGAGCTCTATTACGAAAAAAAATTTCCTCCGACGACCCCCTTTGATATTTTGTGAGGTAGTAGAAGAACACCTAGGGGTGTCATAAAAAACTCGGCATATCTGGGAAAACTTCGTAAAGCGGTCAAAACTGACCAGTTGTATTTCCCTATATAATCTTTGTATTTTATGGGAAAAACAGAGGGTCATTTCAACGCGGATTTTAGGGTACTTAAACTCAGTATATCTGGCTAATTTTTTGCATACTCTTAAGTAAATGGCTTGACCTTTAGGGAAAACTGTCGGTTTCACTCAAAGCCCTCGACGAGGGCTAAAAAGTGACCGCGAGTGAAATTCTCATTATATGAGCTCTATTACGAAAAAAAAATTCCTACGACGACCCCCCTTGATATTTTGTGATGTTGTAGAAGAACACCTAGGGGTGTCACAAAAAACTCGGCATATCTGGGAAAACTTCGTAAAGCGGTCAAAACTGACCAGTTGTATTTCCCTATATAATTTTTGTATTTTATGGGAAAAACAGAGGGTCATTTCAACGCAGACTTTAGGGTACTTAAGCTCAGTATATCTGGCTAATTTTTTGCATGCTCCTAGGTCAATGGGTTGACCTTTAGGGAAAACTGTCGGTTACACTCAAAGCCCTCGACGAGGGCTAAAAAGTGACCGCGAGTGAAATTCTCATTATATGAGCTCTATTACGAAAAAAAATTTCCTACGACGACCCCCCTTGATATTTTGTGAGGTGGTAGAAGAACACCTAGGGGTGTCACAAAAAACTCGGCATATCTGGGAAAACTTCGTAAAGCGGTCAAAACTGACCAGTTGTATTTCCCTATATAATCTTTGTATTTTATGGGAAAAACAGAGGGTCATTTCAACGCAGACTTTAGGGTACTTAAACTCAGTATATCTGGCTAATTTTTTGCATGCTTCTAGGTCAATGGGTTGACCTTTAGGGAAAACTGTCGGTTACACTCAAAGCCCTCGACGAGGGCTAAAAAGTGACCGCGAGTGAAATTCTCATGATATGAGCTCTATTACGAAAAAAAATTTCCTCCGACGACCCCCCTTGATATTTTGTGAGGTGGTAGAAGAACACCTAGGGGTGTCACAAAAAACTCGGCATATCTGGGAAAACTTCGTAAAGCGGTCAAAACTGACCAGTTGTATTTCCCTATATAATCTTTGTATTTTATGGGAAAAACAGAGGGTCATTTCAACGCGGATTTTAGGGTACTTAAACTCAGTATATCTGGCTAATTTTTTGCATACTCTTAAGTGAATGGCTTGACCTTTAGGGAAAACTGTCGGTTTCACTCAAAGCCCTCGACGAGGGCTAAAAAGTGACCGCGAGTGAAATTCTCATTATATGAGCTCTATTACGAAAAAAAAATTCCTACGACGACCCCCCTTGATATTTTGTGATGTTGTAGAAGAACACCTAGGGGTGTCACAAAAAACTCGGCATATCTGGGAAAACTTCGTAAAGCGGTCAAAACTGACCAGTTGTATTTCCCTATATAATTTTTGTATTTTATGGGAAAAACAGAGGGTCATTTCAACGCAGACTTTAGGGTACTTAAGCTCAGTATATCTGGCTAATTTTTTGCATGCTCCTAGGTCAATGGGTTGACCTTTAGGGAAAACTGTCGGTTACACTCAAAGCCCTCGACGAGGGCTAAAAAGTGACCGCGAGTGAAATTCTCATTATATGAGCTCTATTACGAAAAAAAATTTCCTACGACGACCCCCCTTGATATTTTGTGAGGTGGTAGAAGAACACCTAGGGGTGTCACAAAAAACTCGGCATATCTGGGAAAACTTCGTAAAGCGGTCAAAACTGACCAGTTGTATTTCCCTATATAATCTATGTATTTTATGGGAAAAACAGGGAAATTTTAACACAATTTTTAGGTTACTTAATGACTGTACATCATGCTAAGTTTTTGCATACACTACTATAGATGACTAGGCCGTATGGAAAAACTGTTGGTCAGACTCAAAGCCCTCGACGAGGGCTAAAAGATGATCTTGAGTGACATTCTCCTTATATGAGATATATATATAAATAAATTGACGAACGATCCCCTTAATATTATGTGACGTCGTAGACCGACCATGGAGGGTAACAAAAAAACTTTATTCCCGTCGGAAACAGCCATTATAGTCGTTAAATATGTTCATATAACGTAATTTCTTATATAAGCAAACAATATAAGTAAACAATGACATACGTCATACGTTCAGTTTTCAAGGGAGGTAACGTTTTTAAAATTATTATTTTTCAAATAATTGAATACTATTTTAAACAGATACAAAATATGACGAAGTATAGCATTTGTTTTAGTACAAAATTAAGTTGTTAATTTAGTTAAGTAACCTAATTAATAAATTAATAAATTTCAAAAGGCAGTGTAATATAAACTATGAGATATACTGTTCATGAAACCTGTGTAGTTCTATAATTCCATTTTAGTTATACATTGCGTACTTTCCAGATATTCTCCAAGGACGGAATGTAAATGACGAACAAAAACATTATTTTCTAAAATTAGCATTACTGTTTAAATTAAAGTTATTAAAGCACTCCACACCCAATCCATCGCTAAATAATTAAGTATTCAAATTCTCAAATGTTTTTTAAAAACCTAAGCGAAGCTAGGCAGTATGCCTAGTTAGATATAAAATGTTAACTTTTTTACCATCACCATTAAACTAACCGCATATGTTTGCAATAAACAGAGCTTCTTTATTTTGTCTAAATAAACTCCGAAATTTAAAAAAAAAATTAATAACATGGTATCATATCACGAAACAAAATATGTTTTATTTGTTTGACTGATTCGCTCGTTTGTTAAAAAAAAACAACAGAATCGCATTTTCACGTTATTTGTTTTGTTTTTTTAAATAGCGTTAAGCCTACATAACTATAGAATGTTCGTGTGAGAAATTTACAAGAAGTAAAACACGGCATTTTTTGATGTGTAGGTGCGTTACAGTAATTTAGAAAAGCTGTAGTTGTGTGGTAGATTAAGTGATGGGGGTGGTGGGGGGGGGGGGGGCATTCATTATTAGAAGTCATAAGTGCCTCAAAATGTTAATAGTCATAGCTCAAAAGCTAGTTAAAGCATAGTTCGGAAGAAATTTTTGTATGATTTTTTTTCCACTTATATATTTTATTAAAGATACAAGATTTTGACTGATGTATTTTTTTTGAGGTGGCACGTGTTGCAGATATTTGAACCGAAGATATTTTTTTACTAAATTTTTTAATAGATATTTTGTCTTGAGGTTTTCATTGTTATCAGATATGATATTTTGTAAGAGCTATTTTGTCTGGGATATTTTGTCTAAGAAATTTTATTCTGCGATATATTGTCTGATAAATTTTGTTCTAGATATTTTGTCTTTCGGATATTTAGTCCTTGAGATATTTGGTACTTAAGAATTTTGTTATAAAGTAATAAAAAAAAACCATTTAGTTTCAAATACTCTCGCAATCGCACACACTGCTAATTTACCTCTATAACATGCACCTAACAAAATTTCCGAAACAGCAAGGCAAGGGTTTATTTTTGGGTGAGCGGAGGGGGAGGGTAAGCGGGTTAGCGATTATCAGAATGCCATCTTTGCATATCTTTCATTGTGAAATATATCTTCTTTGTCTGTATGTAAAAGTTTGTAAATTGTTGTGATGCTTTTGTTTTTTTTATCTACTAACAACTCTATACTATTAGCTGCTTACTATCTTTTCTTTGCTATGGTGTTTAGCTTTTAGAAGCTTATGCAATTTAAAAAAACAGTCTAAAGATAAATGAATGATAGGATCATATATATTAAGTATATGTATGGCGCATTTATGTATATATATATATATATATATATATATATATATATATATATATATATATATATATATATATATATATATATATAATATATACATATAGGCCCCATATATATATATATATATATATATATATATATATATATATATATATATATATATATATATATATATAGGCCCCATATATATATATATATAATATATATATATATATATATATATATATGTTTGTGTGTGTGTATGTGTGCGTGTGTGTGCGTGTGTATTCGTGTGTGTGTATGTGTGTGTATCGTCTTTAGAAAACTGATCCTTTGATCTGACATACAGCTGGCAAGTACCGCCCCCTCCCCCCTCAATTATAACCGTATAGACCTACTGGTGTGAACGCCGACGCCACAACGAACAATAACTTGTCATACTTGTTTTGTGCTTTCCAGACATGTCTCTCTCAATCGTACAAAAAACATGTCGCATTTGTCTCCCTTTCAAACCAGACTTATTGTAATCCATGAATAAAATCATATTTCGTCCCCGTGCATTACATTCATGTTTTTTTGTATTATTTGCCTGAAACTCATTTCTAAGTAAACCTACCCGTACAGTTACCTTTTCTTGTTCGTGTCCAAGACACGACCTATGAACAGAGTTTCTTCCAGGCATTTCTTCGGGGGGGGGGGGGGGGGTTGTAGCCCTCCCCCCCCCCTCGAACGACATGGATTTTAAATAGTAAATATACACTTTTACTAGTGTCCGCCGCCCCCCCCCCCCCGAAAAATGTTGACCGCCCCCCCCCCCCCCCCGAAAAATGTTGACCGCCCACCCGAAAATATCAAGTGCCCCCCCCCCCCCCCCCTGGAGAAAAAAGTCTGGAAGAAACACTGCCTATGAAGGGATAGTGTGTTCACAACTAACCCAGCCAACTTTGATTTATCTGACGTAAATATTTTACCTATCAGAGGTGTGTGAACTCAGGGGTCAGCTACAGACTCGAACCCATGATTCGAACTGGAGTCTTTCGGGTTAGCAACCATCAGCTCTACCACCTAACCGCACCATCTGCTACCCTTATACATCCAATATTATTTACTAAATCAACAGATTTATCACCTACAATCTTATAAATCTGATTTTCTTGACTTGTTTCAATATTTTCATGTATTATATTATTCTCATTATTCCACTTTTTATAATCCCCCTTGTCCTCTAATTATCCCCCATGTCAACAATGATATCACCTCAAATTTCACTTTTGTAACCTCTATAAAATACAAAATGTACAGTCTATTTATATTGTTTAAAACCCTCCATTGTGAGTGTGAGTCGATTTCTTCGCTGCCCATGATTAACTCGGTTATAGCCTAACGGCTGACGTAGGAACCCATTGATAATTTTTACGTAGGGGCCCGAAAATCCTAGCTACGCCACTGCCTCCAATGCAACATTTTATACAACCTTCTCTTTCACAATGTCAGTCATTTCTCCTGCATACTTTTTTAAATTAAAAAGTCTTTTATCTACTTCCAAAATCACCTTTTTTCACTAGTCAAGAAACATATTATCTCCCTTATAATAAATACCATTACCTCCCTTTATTCTAGTCTATTACCTCCCCTTTTAAAATCCTATACAATACAAGTAAAAACGCAACGAAACGTATTGTAAATTTCTTCGTATAAGTATTGTCATTTCCCCTGACAAGTATTGATTGATAAATCGCTCATGCTTGATGCCCATACATCTTTTATAACCTCTCTAGTCCACACTCTATACAACACGTTCGTTGTCAAGCAGTTTTTAAACATGCGGGAATAACGCAGACCACAACATTGTAAAACTGTGAATTGTTTTTTTTTTCAACGGTGTGTCGAAAGCTCCCTATGTAATTGGTAGCACTTTGTACTGAAAAGGATCTTCTAAAAGGAGTGAAACTCCAAACAGTTTCTTTTAGGCATCTCTCAGCCGGATGTAGCGAGGGGTGACTGTAATGGCGTAGGTAGGCGTGGTGAAGGGGGGTGATCGCCCCAGTTAACCCAGATTGAGACAAAATCTAACTCCTGGCTTTAAGAGGCGAATTCTGCAAGCAATGCCTTTCCGCCACTAATAGCATGATTAAATGGGAGCGGGCTTAATGAGAACAGCAATTGGTGGTTTTGGCGTGAATTATTAATTATTCTTATCGTAATGAACATCATTTTTTTTCATAACGAATCCTATGATACTAGCACCACTACGCTGGTTTGATACTGTTGTTGCTTCTTTTGTACTTTAACATTTGAGCTTGCAGATCTAAAGTTTTCGGTGGCGGCCCTATGTGTCTTGGGCACAAGAAGAAAAAGATGATGATGCAGGTCTAAAGCTTTCTGTGGCGGCTCTATGTGTCTTGGGCACGAGAAGGAAAAGATGATGATGCAGATCTAAAGTTTTCGGTGGCGGCTCTATGTGTCTTGGGCACGAGAAGGAAAAGATGATGATGCAGATCTAACTCATTACATTTAATTCGTGTTTAGCGTCAGAGGGTCTAAAGTTCATGAGGTATGTCTTTGATTGAACGCCCACGCTGATACACTGTGTTCAAAGTACCCCTACCTTGATATGTGGAGAAGCATCTATGTTATGATGATTTTTAAAACAGTTGCGTTAATGTATTTAATACGATTTCAAAACAATAAAGCTAAACTTTTTACAAAAGATTGAAACTACAAAAGGGCTAAGCTTGATTAAACCAAAACAAACGTTGTCGAAGCTCCAACTGTTTTTGAAGATATCGTTAAATCTGACTGTGTATTCTGTCGGTAGAACTCTACGCTTGCTAACGCCATGGTCACGAATTCGGGACCCGGAAAATATTTTCTCAAATCTTCCATTGTTCAAATACCCCACACCGGGGGGTCGATACATCTAAAAGCATGTTTGAAACCGAAGGATTCTTTCGGCTACCATCAAATGTTTTGTCTTTTAAATTAGACGCATTTAGTTAATCCAGTGAAGGTAGTTAAACAAAATAATTACTGTTTCAATAGCCAAATAAAAGCAAGCTAAATTCAACGGCCTATAACTATTTGACATTGATACCTAATTGTGTTGAAGGAAATCAAGACGGATTGAAAAATAAGAACAAAGAAGAAGAATGGAATAATCAAACTCCCAGCATCGCACCTATAAGATCCTGCTTTGTCTAGGTGAAGAAGAGTTGACCTGTAATCTTAAGACTAATGAAAAGAAACAGACTCATCACAGGAGTCGAGTGTTTAACGCGTTAACTTCTACTTTAACTCTAAAACCACCCCAGCTCAGCAGGACATCGCTAATTAATTACCTCATCATCAACCTCATTTCCTCAGAAGTCTACACTATGTATCATACGAATTTGATTTCCATCTAAATCACGTGTATTTAGTAAATTCATTACCATTTACTAAACTCAACTAATATAAATTTTAAAAATATGTTTTTCTCTGGTTTTTCCTTGGTTAAATTATTATCCTCCTCAATTATCATTAGCGCATCGTATGTCAGACATTGCCTACTGTATCACATGGTGTCGTATACATTTGATCTATAGTCTAGCGATACATTTCAACATGTGGCTGGGGATTTTTGTTGACGTTGTATAGAGAACTCTTGAGGACAATCAATTGTTTTTTCCCTGCAGCTATAGCCTTCTTTATACAGAGATTTTCTTGTTTATAACTATAATCCTTTAACCTTTAGTTGTCTGCGCATTTCTTTTATATATATATATAATATATATATATATATATATATATATATATATATATATATATATATATATATATATATAATTTATTTATAAATAGGCCTATATATATATACAAATATATAAATATATATATAGATAGATTTAATTATATATATATATATATATATATATATTTATATATATATATATATAGGTATGATACTTTTAGACTATCTAAAGCCAGTGGCGTCGCTAGGTCGGGTGTCCCCCAGTGCGGCACCTCATGCGGTTATATAGGTATAGGATATAGAAAATATTAATCTTCGAAAATTATATATATATATAGTTGCTATTGGTGTCACCACCTCCGATTTCACCAAATGGCGTCAGTTAAAGCGCACTTTAGTTTACTCCGCCTATAAATTTGCAGTTGGTGTCACCCTTCCCCCTGCTATTAGCTTTCAAGTGTTTACAGTTAATACTAACGGTGTTTAACTATAATCTATTGTTAATACATCTGGATCTAGCATTGTTTTCTCTATAGTTTGCATGCTTCCATCAAGCCCCCCCCCCCCCCCCTTTTTTTCAGCACCTTGTCGCGATCGTCGATTTTTACTTAAATACGCTTTAACCAATATTAACCATTCATTAAACTGACAAAAAGTATATTAATCTATATACTTTGCAATTTTTGGTCTTGGTGTCACCTCCCATATGAGGTCCGCACCCCCAGCCCCCGCCTCGCGACGCCGCTGCCTAAAGCACTTCTAAGTATAGAGCTAAAAGCATTCCAGCGTCTCGAAAAAACTTTTTAAAAATTGTATTATTTGCAGCCAAGATCGTAAGTCCAAGCTTTACAATTTGTTTGCCAGCTTAGCAAAAATAATATTTTAAAAGAAAATTTAAAAAGAAAAAGGGCTTAACATTTCAGAGGGTTTACTGTGATCATCGTCTAGTGTGAACTCTTTAGTAGTGTAACAATAGGGCTAGTCTAGGGGTGGAGAGGGGGGGGGAGAAGACCAAAAGAATGCTATTGATCACTTCTGACAGGATTACGTATCTACCTGTCCAACTGGGTCTAAACAGGTGGAGAAATGGGGATTAGCCGCGATCGCAGGCACATCTATAGATTATGGAGATAATGCTCTAATCCATCAGTTGGTAGATAATTCACTGACAGTTTGCATAATAATCTCTATTCAAAGTAACTGGAAACGTGGGAATATTTCTTTTTATCAAAAGAAACTGAGACAAGTAGTTGTACGATGTATTAAACATGCATATATATATATATATATATATATATATATATATATATATATATATATATATATATATAAATTTATATATATATATATATATTATATATATATATATATATATAAATTATATATATATATATATATATATATATATATATATATATATATATATATATATATATATATATATATATATATATATAATATATATATATATATAAATACACAACTATATAAATATATACACAACTTCCCTCTCACCACTTACCATTCACCATATACCATTCACTATTCACCTCACACCATTCACCATACACCATACACCATTCACTATTCACCTCACACCATTCAACACACACCATTCCCCATTCCCCATTCACCACTAACAACTCTCCACACCCCACTAACCACTCTCCTTAAATCTAAATTAAGTTCTCTATATGTACATCCAAATGTTTAAAAACAACATTACGGACAGTATCGTCCACACTATAATCTAACATCTTGGTAAATATTAAAGATAAGCTTCATAACCACTTCTATATTCATCGGCCCACCCTGAAACAACTGATCTACAAGCAATTTAACTCGTCTGTGAAATCAGCCTCTAATGCTCTTCTTACTACAAATCTAAAAGTACATCAACTCATTATTTTGTACGATGATATACCCGGGATAACACAACTAAAACATCGAATTTGTAAATTGTAAGTTTAAAACAGATGCAGGTAGAATTACACATGGTTTTACCTAGACGGGGCATGCTATCATTAATTACCGGTAATTAGCATGGGTGTAATGGCATAAACATGATAGGTGGTAAAGTACAGGTGTAGTTTTACCTGTTGGGTTAGTTGTCTGGAGGCTGACACTGGCAGATAATAGTGAATTGGCCAGTTGAGAACAATGACATGATGTGACAAACACTGACATTATACTAAGATAAATGGCAAACACTGACATTAAACTATGACATTTGTGAGATGACATCAAACTATGACAAATGTCTATCAGTGACATCCAAATATGACAAGTGTCTAGCATTGACATCTACCAATAACAATTATGAGACACTGACATCAAACTATGAAAAGTGACCAACACTGACAGTAACATATGAGAAGTGACAAACACAGACATCAATCTATGACAAATGACAAAAACTGACATATGACATCAACCTATGACAACTGGCAAATACTGACTTAAGCCCTGACAACACTACTAACATGTGACTAATACTGACATCAAAATTATGACAATTAAACTCCTATAATAACTGAAAAAATATACTTTATGTCATTCAATTGCCAATAACAAAAGAAATTGCAATCGATAGTCTTGAATATCGATTTAAGCTAAACATAGTTTTAAATATTAAGCTCCAAAGAGTTTTTCAATGAGAGTTTTTATATATGATATAATGCATATTGTTCAAACAAGCACACACATTCACCCACACACACATACACAACACAGAAGAACCCATACACATACACAATCACACACAGGCACTCCAACACACCAGTATAAACATAAAGGCCTACACACAAGCAATAACACACACAGAAAAACGACATACTCGCAAAACCCATACACGCTTTTACCAAAATAGACGGCATAGATGTTAGTTAACAAATAAAGAACAATGTCTTGTAATATTTGAAAACATAATTTTTAACATTTCTGGAAGCGGGCCAAGGAAAACACGGTTGATCTCTTCTCTAAGTTGAGAAATATTTCGACACGAGCAGTGCATAGTGTTATTATCACTTCGTTTTAAGTAGCAGTGTTTATCTTAGGGCGTTTGTTGACGTTTTTCTGTTTACTGTCTATTCATCTACAATGTATATATATATATATATATATATATATATATATATATATATATATATATATATATATATATATATATATATAGTTGTGTATGCATGTATTATATATTTCTATATATATGTATTTATATGTTAAGGTTTAAATATCTTTATATATATATTACTTATATATATTACTTGTATATATATATATATATATATATATATATATATATATATATATATATATATATATATATATATACATATATTTATATAATTTATATATATATATAATTTATATATATATATATAATTTATATATATATATATATATATATATATATATATATATATATATATATATATATATATATATATATATATATATATATATATATATATATATATGTATATATGTATGTTGGCCAATTTTAGCCTCCTGTTAACTACGTCAGTAATTACCAAGTTAATCAAGCTAAAAACCATCCGTCGTCAAAGAGTCATTAATGTAATTGAGTCTGTTATTTGAGTTAACTCATCGCATTCTGCACCCCACAAGCCACACAATAAAGCGCACATTTTGTAAGTGCTGGGGTGTGAGGGTGAGTGTGTGGGTGTGTGGGGGTGTGTGTGTGAGTGTGTGGGGGTGAGTGTGTGGGGGTGAGTGTGTGGGGGTGAGTGTGTGGGGGTGAGTGTGTGGGGGTGGGTGTGTGGGGGTGTGTGTGTGGGTGTGTGGGGGGTGTGTGTGTGAGTGTGTGGGGGTGAGTGTGTGGGGGTGTGAGGGTGAGTGTGTGGGGGTGTGAGGGTGAGTGTGTGGGGGTGTGAGGGTGAGTGTGTGGGGGTGTGAGGGGCTTGGGTCATACAGTTCCAGACCTGAGACAACCAGACACATTGATGGAATGGAGAAAGTAATACAAGAAAGTTATGCCTCGACTCATCATGTAAGGATGTTAGTGGGAAATTGATTACTTGAGTACTTAGTACTTCTTGGTTATTTTAGTAATTGGTTGGAGTACTTAGTTAGCAGTATTTGGTTACATGAACTTAACTGCTAGTCACCAGTAATTAGGGTAACTCGTTTATTATTTTAGGGAAATTTGGTGATGTAAGGTAGCTTGGTGATGTTTTACGGTAAGTTGTTGATGTTATAGGATAATGTGGTGATATTGTAGGGTAAGTTGGTGATGGTGTAGGGTAACTTGGTGATGGTGTAAGGTAAGTTGGTGATGTTATAGGATAATGTGGTGATGTTGTAGGGTAACTTGGTGATGGTGTAAGGTAAGTTGGTGATGTTGTAGGAATATTTCATGATGTGGTAGGTTAAGTTGGCGATGTTGTAGGGTAACGTGGTGATGTTGTAGGGTAAGTTGGCGATGTTGTAGGGTAAGTTGGGGATGTTGTTGGGTAACTTGGTGATGTTGTAGGGTAAGTTGGTGATGTTGTAGGGTAAGTTGGTGATGTTGTTGGGTAACTTGGTGATGTTGTAGGGTAAGTTGGTGATGGTGTAGGGTAACTTGGTGATGTTGTAGGGTAACTTGGTGATGTTGTAGGGCAATTTGGTGATGTTGTAAGGTAACTTGGTGATGTTGTAAGGTAACTTGGTGATTTTGTAAGGTAACTTGGTGATGTTGTAGGGTAACTTGCTGATGTTGTAGGGTAAGTTGGTGATGTTGTTGGGTAACTTGGTGATGTTGTAGGGTAAGTTGGTGATGGTGTAGGGTAACTTGGTGATGTTGTAGGGTAAGTTGGTGATGTTGTAGGGTAAGTTGGTGATGTTGTAAGCTAACTTGGTGATGGTGTAGGGTAACTTGAAGACAGCTAAACAAAAATCGTTGTCTCACAAAGTCTTTTTAAAGCTCTTTAAAACTCGGTACTTCTCCTACTAATTAAATAAACTGTAGTTTTTTTAATCGACAAATATATTACGTTACATACCGGCATTATAAATTACTTGCAGTTGTTTTCAAAATCATTGTTTACAACACGAAACCTCTCTTTGCTTTAGATAGTTTAGCATTGGATAAAACAAGTAATATCTGTTTACATTACATTTTGTTCTACAAAAATAAATTACGAAAAAAAAAGGATCTGAAATTTCATTTCATAAGATAATGAATCAATATTTCTATTGGCCTTTTTATAAAAAAAAAAAAAAGTTTTTTTTTTATTTAAGAAACGGCGGATCTAAAATTGTTAGACCTTTGTTGAAAAAAAAACAAAACAAGTTAGATAACCCAGTCACTCACGTTCAGTGTACACGAGTTGCCTCCCTTCGTTTTTCCGTTCTTCCGGTACCTGCCCGCGCATGGTTTTGTCACGTGGGCGGGGCGCCTATTATGGAACCCCTTCGGGTGTTTCTTGGACTCCACGCTCCCCACCCCCCTGGCCTGTGGCAGCAAGGTTTCGAACTCACTCTGTTTACCGTCCAGCGACCGGGTCGGGCTTTGGTTGGTCAGACCCGGGTCGCCATCTTGGTTTTGTAGAGAATCCGTTTCCGGTATTGATATGACCTTTGATTTAACACTTTGGTACAGAGCATCGTACCGTTGCATTTTTTTTTAATTTGTTCCGCTAAATAGTTCCGAATTTTCAGAAAACACAAATTCTTTCAACCTTTTCTAAACTGTACTGAAGGCACTGAGTATACATACTCTTAAACACAAGGTTATACCATTTTTATTATTCTTGCACCCTACTTAATAAAGATCAGTATTGCATTCAGAATACGAATAATAAAGAGCTAATGATGTATTGAAATATATTTCTTAAAAATATCAACTTAATCCAAAACCGATTATAGCAAGTATTGAATTATGTTAAAAGAACTAGCGCGCATAAGCTAGCAAATGGGTAGAACAAAGAAGCTATATATCGAAAACTTAATAAAAAGCTTACACACTGTTTAAAAACAGTGTAATATTTAGTTAAAAGATCCTTCTAATGGAGATATTGGTTTATAATGTAAGAGACTTAACACCATCTTATAACAATTTTACAAATCACGAGAAGTGGACATAACCACCACAACACCTACACCAACATTGCACATTGACATAAACACCACAACATCTACACCAACATTGCACATAGACACAACCACCACAGCATCTAGACCAACATTGCACATAGATATAACCACAACATCTACAACAACATTGCACTTAGACATACCCACAACAACATCTACAACAACATTGCACATAGACACAACCACCATAACATATACACCAACATTGCACATAGACACAACCACCATAACATATACACCAACATTGCACATGGACACAACCACAACATCCACACCAACATTGCACATAGACACAACCACCAGAACATCTACACCAACATTGCACATGGACATAACTATCACAACATGTACACCATTGCACAAAAGAAAACGAAATGGAACTACATTAAACCAAATAAAACTAAACAAAGTTTTACCTAACCGGCCATGAAACGATAAAGTATTTTAAATCGTACTAAAGAACAAATTTTAAACCTTACAAAACCTTGAAAAATATTTTAAATAATCGCAATATACACGTAAGTTTAATAAACTAGCTTACATTAATCCACAAAACCTAAAATAAACCTACCCTAACATTCCCAAAACCACACTAAAACCACATTGTTTACTTAATCCACAGAAATCTAAACTAATCCTACTTAACCCAAAACCACACTAAAACCACACTGTTTACCTAATCTACAAAACCTAAAATAAACCTACCCTTAACAGTCCCAAAACCACACTAAAACCACATTCTTTACTTAATCCACAAAACATAAACTAAACCTACCACTGACAGTCCCAAAAAAGCACTAAAACCACACTGTTTACTTAATCTACAAAACCGAAAACTAAACCTATTCTAACAGTCCCTAAAACGCACTAAAACCACACTGTTTACCATCAATATCGAATCAAACTCTAACCAACACTTGTTCACATCCGACGTCTACCTGTCCTACCACTTATCTGATAGCCTAGCTATAACAAGCACAATCACCCCATACTATTCAACACGACTACTTATCCATCCACTCCACACATAAACCTCAATACGAACTGCTACACAAAGCTTGCACTCAATTGTTAACCCTTTACAGCCCCGACTGAGGCCTTATTACGTTCTCCCTACACTTAAATCCAAGAAAATTAACATTAGGCTAACTACCAAGTTTAACACTTTATTTTCCAAACGCACATTTGTATTTGTATTTAGTTTAACCCTTTCCTGAACGAAATCACGCGTCTACACGTTTTATAAACATTGGCTTTTAAATCCGAAAAATATTTCAATTAAACTAACACGTACTAACACGATTAACCCTCCACTACCCACACAAACTTCCTTGAATTTCCTTAACGTATACACCTATCTATATTCAAGAATTTTTTTTAAAATAAATATCGATTAGCTATTTATAAATAATGGAATAGAAGCAGGAACAAATACAAACGATCGGATATCGATGTATCAGTTCCTTTAAGGTGAGCAAGATCGACACAGTGCATTTAGATTTCTTCAGAGTAGAATTCGATCTAGAAAAAAATCAATCAATATTCTTTTTTCTTCCTGGATTCCGGTTTGGGGGGATCAAAGAAAGAATAGATGGAACGGAACACAATAGTGATTGCTACTGTAAATATTGCACTGGTTGGGCAAACAATTAAATTAATTGCTTGATTTAATAAGCGGATAATTAATAACGGAATTTAAAATATTGAATTACATTATATTTTAAAGTCATAAAATAGAGGTTTGGGGTGGGGCGGGGTTATAAATTACTTCACACGCTTTATGTACGCACAATGGGGAGGGGGTGTTAGCGAATATTTTATATTTGTAATATAAAATATGTAATGCAATTTAAATTTTTGTCAAAAATATTTTATATGATAGGCTAAATTTCCTTATAATTTAAGGATCACCGCTATTTTACCGAATAACTCAACATGCGAGGTAAGCACATGTTTAGGTATTACTAAAAATAAAATGAATTTAATCTATTAAAAAAATTAATTTAATTTTTAATATTATTTATATTACAGTGTTGCGCCACATTTTAAATTATTACTACACAACAATTTAACCACTTTTCAGATAACGCAAAAATGGCTATTGTAAAAGTTGAATTCGATTTTCTAAAAATAAAAATCCTTTAAAACTAACTTAATTAGTAAAACATTACTCGACAAACTATAAACTTTAAACAAATAACACACGATATACGTTATATCTTGAAGCCTAATTTACACACTGCTAAAATTTAAATTCCATCATCAGAAACAATAAAACACACGTGTTATTTTAACTGCATCTACTTTTTTTTTCTAAATCCACATCTTTACACAATCCACGTCTATATCCACGTATTGTTGTCCGTGTCAAATCATATCCGGCCATTTTGTCTCTACGTAAACAGAACACGTGACGTCACGACTAACCATCCAGAAGAACAACTTGCCGGTGTAGTAAAAAAAAACTTTTTTGGCAAAAAAAAAGCTACATATCTGGCAAGTCGGCTGACGAGGTTGTAGCGCCGCCTATTCAAACTAGTCCCGTCATCTTAGTTCGTTTCACGCAGGTGAATCAGACACGTGTTTACGATACATTTTTTCCCCGCTTTCCGAATGATGGAGTAAAAGTGAGAAATAGGGGGGGGGGGGGGGTGGAGGTGGTTGTGGGAGGGGTGGGGGGTTGAAGCACTTATGATTTTGGAGAAAAAAATTAAATTGAGATGTGTTTTCACGACTTTGTGGTAAACTTGTGTTTAGGGTTATTTTTTTTTTTTTGGTGTTTTCTGTAAACAGTATGACATTTTATTTGAGTACTGTAAACATTTATTTTTGTACAATTCGTTTATAATATTTTTCTCATTACATATTAAACTTTTTCTCAGTAGTAGGACTGAAACAACCCGTCTTAAGTTTAAATATAGTAATAATGATAGTTAGCAATGTTTACAGACAGGCTGATGGTGTACGTAAACGCTACCTCCTCTACTTTCTGTTTTCCAATGAACAAGTATTGTAGTGAAAGCAGAGTTTCTTCCAGGCATCTCTTCGGGGGGGCAAAGCCCCCCCGAAAAATTTTTACCGCCCCCCCCCCCCCCCGAACGAAATGAAATTTATATAATTTATATAGAAAATATATACTTTTAACAGTGTCCGCCCCCCCCCCCCCCCCCGAAGAATGTCTACCGCACCCCCGAAAATTTCAAGTGACCCCCGGAGAAAAAAGTCTGGAAGAAACACTGAGTGAAAGCTTGTTTGTTTATTTATTTTTTAATTTACTTTTATTTGTTTTCTTTTACAATTTTAATAGCGCTTGGTTTAGCTGTAAAGTTGTTAATAGATTAGTTGTAAAGTTAAAGATTTATCCAATTCTTTCTAAAGGGAAAGCACCTATTTCATAACCTCTTGTAAATAGATCTGTTGAGTAACGAAATCAAGGGGGGTAAGTGCTGATAAATTTTCACGATAAAAAACTCCTAAAAATTTTATCTTGAAAATAATATTTGTTCAAATTTGCACTCGTGTTAACTTAGCCACGCAAAAAATAAAAAAAAAATTAAAAATCAAACTAAGTGCTTGATTTCGCAGGGTTTTTTAAAATTCAAATCAAACTGACTTCTTAACTTCGCGGTTCTTTTTAAAAATTCAAATAAACGTAGTATGTATAGAAAACCGGAATTCTAAAACACGAATTTAATTATTCGTGTAAAAGTTATGGGCCTTGGTAGTGTGTGAGCCACGAAATTGAAAACATGTTGCATTGAGCTGTGAGTGAGTAATAGTTTACAGTTCCCCGAGTTCCCCTGACCTTTAATGTAAACAATGAGCAGTTATCCCACTCCAGGCGCGGCTTTTTGAATTGACAAGACTGCACGCGAGAAAAACAGAAACATAAAACTGGTATGCAGTTCCGGGATTGCGATTAATTCCGGAGCAAGTCGGAATTACCGAAATCAAAACAAATTTAACAAATAAAATTTCTAAGACATTCCGTAATTCGTCATACGTTGGACAGAAATTCAACAAACTTTGCTTTACTTTACTTAACGTTACAATACTTTCAAAATGTATCAATATTTACTGATATTTTCCGAAATGTATTAAAATGTATAAAAAATGTAATGTTATGACATTTACACAATTTATGAAAGTTTACAAATATTAAGAAATGTTTGGACAATTACCAGGCTCTTCTACCATAAACTTCATCACGCAAGCTACGCTCTTCAACACGTTGTGAAACAAAATAATATAGCATTACTTTTCGATGGGTGGACTGGATGTCGCAAAGCAGCTAAAAAACCCCCACTATTTTCATTGCGAACTGTGTGTGTTTTTTTTTTAAATCGAAAGAAAAATAAAAACCACTCAATAGGCTAAGTATCGCACAACTCAATTCGACCAAAAGGTATTTGTCCAGTGTCCGGGTGATTTATTCCACCACTGACTGTCAGAGTTTCTTCCAGGCATCTCTTCGGGGGGTTGGGCCCCCCGAAAATTTTTTACCGCCCCCCCCCCCCCCCCCCGAACGAAATGAAATTTATATAATTTATATAGAAAATATATACTTTTAACAGTGTCCGCCCCCCCCCCCCCCCGAAGAAAGTCTACCGCCCCCCCCCCCGAAAATTTCAAGTGCCCCCCCCCCCGGAAAAAAATGTCTCGAAGAAACACTGCTGACTGTAACTTATAAATATACAGCAGATGGTTAATTAAACAGCTAATTAAGAAACATAATTTCTCTAAGAACTCACGGAAAGATGTTTCCATAGTTAATGGAAAACAGTGCTAATATAAGAAACATCATTTCTCTTAGAACCATCAGAACAGCCTTTACTGTCGGCATAACCACCCACTCCGATAAATTAAAAAAAAAACATGCAGAAATATGTAGCTAACAAGGCTTGCAAGTGTGGGTGTAGCAATAATTAGTCACAGGATGCAAACAGTATCCCTAATCCGAGGTGTTGTCTTAACTAGCTATAGGTTAGACGACGGTACAAGAGTTTGATTAGGTAGCTATAGGTTAGGCGAAAGTATTAGAGTTTGATTAGGTAGCTATAGGTTAGGCGAAAGTATTAGAGTTTGATTAGGTAGCTATAGGTTAGACGACGTTACAAGAGTTTGATTATGTAGTTAGGCGAAAGTATAAGAGTTTGAAGCATTGTAGTTGCCGTTGTGTTGTTTTGTGTTGGTTTTTTTTTCGTTCAATATATGCTAAGTTGAATGTATGGTTAGCTTCGTTTAACTTTTGCTGAGTTTAATTTTAATTTTGTTGAGTTTTTAGATTGTTCAGTTATTTTTTTTATCCAATTAGTTCATTAGTGATTGATTAGTATGCCATTGTGATTATCATTTGTCTGCGTTCGTTTCAATCAATTTTAATGTTATTGTTTTCTTTTTTTTTTGTTAAATACGCCGTAGTATTTAGAAATTTAAGAGAAAGTTGTTAGTTTTTGTATTTTTTTTTTTACAGCGATGCCTTTCTGAATTAACTTGAAATCGAAATCATGTAAGTATGATAAATCATTAAACATTAGAGGAGCAAAATATTTGTTTTGGTTTGGTTTGTTTTGATTTGAGAGCGGATAAGTAAAGACTTTGCAGAGAGTGGATAATAAAACCCGTGTTTTTGGGATGTAACACATGTGTAGTGGTTGTGTTTCTGTAACACTGCTTGTGTGTAAAAACCATGAGAGCACACGTGTAGCAGTCGAGTATAGGAAAACACATGTGTCGCAACTTATCGGGAGAACACACTGATGTACAGCAGACGTGTATCAAACAACACAGCCAGTGTGTGTTACCCAGCCGTTTACAACACGACACAACACAGTCAATGTGTATCACCCAGCCGACCCTACCAACAGATCACTGATCCCAGGATTAACCTTTGCCACAGGGCGTGCCCGGTAATCGCATGCAAGGTGAGCTCTGATTCCCAAGGTCACGGAGCGCGAGCGACTTCATACAGCAACATCAGCGGATCTCAAACTGTAACTACAGTATCTTTATCTTAGATAGTGTCTGTTATCTAATCTAATTTTATTGAAAATACCATTTTTTTCTTTTCCTGAAAATTACTTAGAACAATCGTTTATTTTTAAACGACGCTAATAAAGTGTTTCAGAAAAGCCCATCGAAAAAGAATGGTAATAGCAACAATGACTATGGAAAAATCTATTTACTTTTTCTTTTTTTAAAGAATTGTTATAGTTCTTCCTGTTTGAATTAAATTATTTTTCCTATTCAAAACAACAGTTAAGCCGTTTTAAGAAATATTTCAAGATTTAATTTCAAAATAATATTTTACATTTTGAAAAAGCATAAATAACCACACTTACATATACTCTACAATGATTAATTAAACGTATTTATAACTTTGTTCTTGTGTGAAGGATTATGCCTACACCCTTTATTAATTAAAAATAAACCATTGAATGTAACTCTATATGTAAGCGTTTGATTGTAGCTGTTCAAAGTGTATGTCGAAATTCATGTCATACCATAAAACCATATTATATGTTAGTTGATAAATTCATATGAGGTCAATCAGTTCATATAAAGTACGCTGCTGGTATGGGGTGGTCGAGTGAAAACGTATCCACCTGATAACCCGAATGGCTATAGTTTGGTCCCTGGGTTTAGTCCGTACAACGTTACTGAGTCCACTCAGCTCAGATGTGGGTTACTCGTTTTAAAGCTCTGCAACCAGAGGCGTAGCGAGGGGGGGGGGGGTGCGGATCGCACCGGGTGACACCATTTAGGGGGTGACACCAAGGCAAAAAATAGAAAAATATATAGAGAAAAAATTGAGGGGGTAGGGGATGCAAATCGAAAATTTGAGGGTGGGGGTGCAAATCGAAATTTGAACGTTTGTCCCCGGGAATGGTCGCTACACCTCTGGGGGGGGGGGGTGACACCATTAAGTGCCGCACCGGGTGACACCCGACCTCGCTACGCCACTGTCTGCAACATATATATAATTAACATGCACAGGCCAAGGAAATAGATCAACTCTACTTCATCTGCACTACATTCCACCAAAGCACGTAGTTTAGTATGAATTTGTTCATGACTCCATCTAACTGTTGGGAGGAAAACACTACACGTTTTTGTTTGTAAGAAAATAATTCTGCCTTACAGGTTTAGACAATTACCCCACAGGTAAAGATAATTACTTTCACCTCACCAGAAAAGACAATAACGATTACCTCACAGGTAAAGACATTTATGATTACTTCACAGGTAAAGAAAATTATCTCACGGTTAAAGACGATTACGATTACCTCACATGTAAAGACGATTACGATTACCTCACAGGTAAGACAGTTACTATAACAACAGAGGTTTAAGCTCAAGGTTAGGTTTTTATCACAATGACATAGTTGTGCTGACGAACACCTAAGGTCGAAACGTACGCCATAGTTATTGAGGGGCTACTAGCGCTGTCCACGTTGTTCACATTTAAACTGACGAAAACCTTAGGTCGAAACGTACGCCATAGTTGCAATGATCTGTTATTGAGGGGCTACTAGCGCTGTCCACGTTGCTTACGTTTACACGGGAGAACAGCGTGGTCGATCGGGAAAGCGTGTGATTGCAAGTTTCAAAAGTTCGGATCCTAGGGCATAAGAGGCTCGTTCGCTATGGGACAGAAATCCATCTAAGGGAGATAACTCTAAAATCAAACAACTTCCGTCTTGGGTAGACAAGACTATGGAAAAACACAGAGAAAGAAAAGCAGGCTGAAGTGGGAGTCAATAGGCCTTACGGCTCATAACATATTGCGACGTAATACTTTATTGTGTTGGAGGAAATCCCGTTAAATATATCACAATTAAGTAAAGTTCCCCTTTCATACTTGAAGGTGTATGGGGCGAGTGAAGTAGAGTTTACATGTATCTGTGACCTCTGCATATGAAGGGATAGTGTGATCAGCACTTTGCCCAGCCGCCTTTACTTTCCCTATCGTGAATTAGCTACCCATCAGAGTTGGGTGGACTCATGGACGGTCTACTAACTTGAACCCGGATTGGAACTGGAGACTTACAGGTTAGCATTCAAGCTGTACCGCTAGTAAACTCAGTCCGATTCACAATTAAGTACGGAGAAAAAAAAGAACTACTTAAACTGTTACAAGAAGTGTAATCTTATCGGCAGAAGTCGGTGGATTACTACAGTGTATTCAATGATCCAATCACAAGTCTACAGCACAGACATCTAGTATTAAAATTCCATCGAGTTTAAACAAAGTCTTCCTACATTCTGCTCCGTCATTCTGTTGTCTAGAGTCTACATTCAGGCCTTGTCATGTCTGTTGTCTAGAATCTTGACCCATCTCTGTGACGTCACGTGATGTCATTTGTTCTACCGTAAAGCCAGGTAGGTTAGATCTACATCACCGGGTCCTCCATACATTTCTAACGTGTCAGTTTTAATGAGCTAATCTACGCACAGGTAAGACAAGTTTTTTTTTTTTTTTTAAAACTCAAAGTTGAAAAAAATATAACAGGTTTGTATTTGAAGATGCTTCAAGGCAAGTTTATTTTTCTTTTATTTCATTTCTTTTTTTTTCTTCTTTTTTTTTATTAGTTTGGGTTTTGGTACGAAAGAGAATGTTTCGTCACTCTCGGTAGTTAGAGTGTACGGTTGATTTGACTTAATCTGTGATTGTTTGTTTACTGGTGCGTGTGTATTTATGTCTGTGTGTGTGTGTGTGTTTGTGTCTGTGGGCGTTGGTGTGTGTGTGTGTGTTTGTGTGTGCTTGTGTGTTTGTGTGTGTGTCTGTGATTTAGTGTGTGTGAGTTAGTGTGTATGTTTGTGTCTGTGTGTTGGCGAGTGTATGTTTGTGTCTGTGAGTTAGTATGTGTGTATGTGATTTAGAATGTGTGAATTAGTGTGTGTGTGTGTGTGTGTGTGTTTGTTTGTGTCTGTGTGCGTCAGTGTGTGAGTTTGTGTAAGTGTGTTTGTATGTGTGTATTTGTGTCTGTGACTTAGTGTGTGTAATTCAGTGTGTGTGTGTTTGTGCCTCTGTGTGTTGGCGAGTATGTGATTGTGTCTGTGAGTTAGTGTGTGTGTGTGCGTGTTTGTGTCCGTGTGTTTGTATGTGTATCTGTGAGCTCATAGATGAAGCTGGCAGACGACTGTTTTGGCGGTTTAACTATCCTTGCAGTGGCGTATACATTGTACGTATCAGTCAAGAAAGAGTGGGGGTATGTTTAGTTATAGCTTTTGTGCAAGGATGGGGTGGGATTTGGTGGTGATGGAAGTTAAATTAAGGGTGCAAAGGTCAAAGAGCAAATAAACTAAACAAAAATATAATTGTTTAGAATCAACATCACCTACTTTTAATCTAACTAGGGGGGGGAGGGTGGAGAAGAAGAGGTACGTTTAAAATACATTACAGTATGTGATATATTTGATACATACACATACTACGTATATATATATATATATATATATATATATATATATATATATATATATATATATATACAAAATTATATATGTATATATATATATATATATATATATATATATATATATATATATATATATATATATATATATATATATATATATGTATATATATATATATATATATATATATATATATATATATATATATATATATATATATGTATATATATATATATATATATATATATATATATATATATATATATATATATATATATATATATATATATATATATATATAAATTTCGTGCGTAAATCATGTGATACATAGGGTAAATACGGTTGGTTATCAAGCAAAACGGGTGCGTCAAGTAATATATATGCATATTTTTTATCCCCGTCCCCTAGGGCAGGTCCTCCAACGTATAAAAATGACTCCACACCAGAATGCTAAAAGTTAAGTATTTAAAAACATCACATCACGTCGTTAGAGAGCCATTGAATTTCAAATATTAATATGAAACCCATAGCTCCGAAAATAAAATATTTTCGGTCGGGTGTCGAACGATAAGCAACGATTTTTATTTACATGTTCACGCCAAGACATTTCCTGTAACGAGTCTGATTTTTAACTCGTAATTTTAAGCTCATATTTTAACCCACATCACAGGCTTACACTGTACTTAAGTTCATACACACACGAGTATGTATGTATATTTTTAGTTATAGACACGTTTTCAACACACCACAACACGCATACATATAGGCGCACGCGTTATATACAGATGTACTTACACTAAAGTACAACCAAATCCATATCTACACGCAATCTCTATCAAATACACGTTTACACTCCTCCCCATTTAAGTATTTTTCACACACACACTCTCTCTTTCTCTCTATTTCTCTCTCTCTCTCTCTCACACACACACTCAAGTTCCCCCATTTTATCCACCCTAACAAACACATGAGCTACAGATTTTATAATTTAATCAGCAAATAAAATTTGTTTTAAAAAAAAATTGATTCACAAAAAAAACCTACTTTTACTAGAATGTAAAACTATTTAAAAAAGCTAGTTCAAACACTTTATTGTGTCATATCTACTAACGGGACTAGAGCTCTGGACTGCTAACCCAAGAGTCTCGAGTTCGAATCCAGGTTTAAGTCAGTACAACGTCCCTGAGTCCACCCAGTTCTGATGGGTACTCAACTCACTATAGGGAAACAAACGCGGTTGGGCATAGTTCTTTACACATTATCTCTTTGTATACCGAGATCATTGTAACAGATGAACTCTACTTCATCTGCCCCATGTCTTGGGCACAAACTGGAAAAGATGATGATGAAAATGAGTAAATGAAAGCTTCATCTACGAATAAAACATGAAGCCTTCCAATGACGACTTCAATTTGATGGCGAAGCTATCGCTACAAGTTCACATCCGGGTGCAGGTCGCTTATCATTGGTGCAGCTGTCCGAGTGACGTCACAGTTACTACCAAAACATTGGCATATGAAAGTAGAGCAATGTTTGTAAACGAGTTTTAGAAGAAAAAATAAAATTTAAAAGTAACCAAATTAAAAGCATTTGGAGGTATATTTTTTATAAGAAGTACAAGAGTTAATGATTAATGACAGTTAATGTAGCAGAGTAATTTTATTTTCATAATATTATCGTTGTGTGCTGTCATGTAAGTAATATGTATATGTATGTATGTATATGTATGTGTATATGCGCATAAATAAATAAATAAATAAATATGTGTATATATATATATATATATATATATATATATATATATATATATATATATATATATATATATATATATATATATATATATATATATATATGCATACAGAAATATATATATATATATATATATATATATATATATATATATATATATATATATATATATATATATATATATATATATATATACATAGATACGTGTATTAGTGCATGTGTGTGTATCAGTGTATGTGTACATGTGAGTGGGTTCTTGTGTGTGTGCGGTTCGAGCGTTTATGTGTTGTTGGGGTGTGTACGTGTGGGTGATTGTGTAAGGGTGTGTGTGAGAGATTTTGTGTGTATGTGTGAATACATTGGACATTGAGTAGAATCTTCTCCTTAGCCTCAGTCGTCATTCCCCAGCAAGTAATTAGTTTTCTCCTGGTTAAACATGGCCGCACAGACCACGTGATCAGCCAGAGGATCGAGTCAATGATAAATACACAATGCAACACTCCCCCATTATGGCCCGGGGGGGTAGGGGGCGGGTGGTGGAAAAAAAGTGTGATGGTTCTGTATTTCACAACTGGGAGATGGTTCGTCTAAATACCGCTGGTTCGCCAAAACACCGAATGACATAGACTTGCGTCACAGGGCGTCTGGGTGTAAACAGAATTTGTGGCATAGACGTTTTGTAAACTCGAATTGGGGGGGGGGGGGAGGGGGAGGGGGGGATAACCAGAATTGTGGTACAGTCGTTTGTAAACTCGGATTTGGGTGGAAAGGGGGGGGGATAACCAGAAATGTGGTACAGTCGTTTGTAAACTCGGATTTGAGTGAGGGTGGGGGGGAGGATTAAAAAGCTTTGTGGTATAGTCATATTGAAACTCAGAGTAGGGGGGGGGGGTGGTGTTTAGCTAAACGACTGGGGTGAAAATCTAACAACACTTTTTTTTCTGGGTTTTTTTTCATTCAGGGCTATTGTAATTAAATCCTCAGGCTTCTTCTACGTTTTTCTTGTGTGTTTACAAGTGAAAATAAAACTGGAAGAAGTAATGAAGACATTGTGATCGTCTTGTGATGATCTTATCATGGCGGCTTCTGATAACTGTTGCAAACCCTCCACCTTTTGGGGTTCAGGTGGGCAGGAACGGTTCAAATCTACAGCAGCTAGCTTTTTCACAAACACACGCACACACACACACAAACACATAACCTCATACACAGACACACACACACACATAAACTCATACGCACACAAACACACAAACAAACACACGCACACACACGCCACACACAAACAAACACACGCACACAAACTCATACACACACATACCTTTACACTGTGAAATGTGATTATCCCTGTAGTTTAACATCATGAGATGTAAACTACTACATTTTGAAAAAATATAATACCTTTAAAAATGTCATTTGTTCAGAACACCGTGCTTCTTCCTCACTAGCTAAACTGACCATAAATCGCCGATTTCCTTTTAGATTAGTGGTTCTAAACCTTTTTTTAGGTACCGAACCCCACCTGTTTTCATATTCACCGAACCCTTCTTAATAGTTTATCATTGGCACTTACAAAATCCGACTGTATATCAAATAATTTGGGTGTGTTTCTCGACCCTCCGCCTATTGTGATTCGATCGAACCCACATGAGAACCACGGTTTAAGATTCTGGTTTTAGTTCATAATCTGAGCAAGATTTAAACATGTAACCTTCCACAGTGAAAAACTCTTTTTTTTTAGAAAAGATTGCGTGGCGTGTGCGAAGCCTTGCCGAATCTTTATGGGATCTGTGCCTTTGTCTTTCCATAGCACGGTGAGAATTGTTTCTTTACCAGATGTTTTAAAATGTCTGTATCGTTCATTTCAAGGTTGTGATAAGGTTTTGGGTCAAGGCTTGGACAGAGGCGTAGTTAGGGGAGGGCGGGTGGGGCGGCCGCCCGGGGCGCCGACCGTAAATGGGGGAGGGGGGGGGGCGCCGAACCGGGTAGGAAATGTTTTTTAAAAAAGCTAATTTTAAGCTGCGTTACTTAATTATACGGAGTCTAAATTAAGAAAATAGACTATTACTTGGCTTAACGGATTTATTTAACTGTTTTCGATATCAATTGTTTTATGCCAACATAAAAACCGTTCAGAGGCAGCAGCTGGTAGAAACCGACTTTGAACTTTACTAATTGGGGGGGGGGGGGGACCGAGCCAGATATATTGATAATTAGTTGTGACAGTTGTAGGAGCCAATTAGGTAAAAAACCTGCGGCGGGGTAATATTCCCGGTGAACATTAAACAAACGAAACAAAAATAGCAGTCCGATGTAATTGAACGAAGTAAATATTGAGAAATATTTGGGTCGAAACCGCTCTTTAT
>NW_026734103.1:0-61854 GCF_028476545.2 Physella acuta
TATATATATATATATATATATATATATATATATATATATACACATACACACATATATATGTATACAAATACATATATATATATGTGTGTTTACTCACATCTATATCTTATCTATATCTGGATGTAATTTATTCAAGCACGGAGCTTAAAGAAGAGAAATATGGTAAATATAGGGTAGACGAAGAGCAAAGGGGTGAAGTCCCCTGACGAAATGCTATAGGGCAAGCCAAGAAGAAAGAGCCACCTAAAAGATGGAATGTTGCTGGAGCATTTAGATGTACAAATATCACAGTTTATCAATGGTGGAGAAGGGTTACCCGGGGACCTGGAGGGTTCAATGTTTGTTTAGATGGCTGAGGAGCAGGCATCTTTTTCCCCATAGCATCTTTAATTCTAACCTTCAATACCCACACTGAATAGGACCAAAGAATAGTACTGGATTACTGATCAATTTCTTGTTATATAACACTAACACATTGCATCATCTCTGTATTGAAGGAAGTTGAAAGACTAAACACTGTATAGAATTTTAGATGATCCAAATTTTTAAAGCGGGGGGGGGGGGGGGGGGGGGGGGGGGGATATAAATGAAACAGACACCTCTCTTTTAGATGTGTTAGCAAAAGGCCTTTGTCAGAATGTCAAGAACTAATAAAAAAGAAAGGATACAAATATATAAATATATCTATGCATCTATCTATCTATATCATATTTATATAAATGCTGGTAGTTGTTTCTGACAAAAGTTCAGTAGCATGGTTTTTTTTCTTGCTATGATTAGTATGATAAAACAAAGTATGTTAACATAAATCTGGGCAACACCCCTCTACCCCAGGACATTGCACAAAAGAAGATGCACCATTTGGGTCTGAAAGAGACAGCCCCTGGTCAATAAATTTTGTGGGTTCTAGTGAAAAGGTTTGGCAGGCATTCATCACCAGCGTGCAGCCATCATGTCACTAGGGGGTGAGGTGCCACCAGTATCTCACAGCACTCGGAACTCAGTGCCAATACCAAGTGATGGGGATATTTGATTCATGGCTTATCAAATACAACTAAATACTCAACACCCCTGCCTGACCAAGTGATGGAGAATTTGATTCATGGCTTTAATACGACTAAATACTTAACTCCCCTTGCCTGACCAAGGAAAGCAAGATAAGATTCATGGATTTTTAAATACAAAATTCAACTCCCTTGAATGACTAATGGAAAAAAAGTAAATCAAACTACACAGCAGTTAAAAAAAAAAAAAAATTGTGTTTTTTTTTCACCCCTCATGACAACATCTGAAATAAAAGTGGAGGGTACTCACAGTTTTTCAAGATTCTTGCACTGTTCCCAGGCATCTGCTTCTATGTGGTCTATTTTATTGTAAGTCAGGGATCTGGGAATGATTAAAAGAGTGTTGGAATTAGACAAAACAAAACTTTCATTGATTATATATTTTGGTCTAATCACACTGACAGTAGGTAACACCTTGTAAAAACCATATCAAAATATGTTCTACAAGTTGAACTACTGTTTATGATAGTCTTGTATGACAAATAGTACTAAAATGTTCTTGGCCTCTTTACCATGTAGGCCTATATGGTAGCTGACAAATGTATTATTGTGTCTCAGCCAATTAAGATTAACAAACAAAACTTGTAGCTCAACAAACAGAATAAACTTATCCCTTAAAGATACATACAGCCAGGGATGGTTTAGAAGAAAAAGAAACAAAGATCCAAGTACTTACAATATCTTCAGCCTCTGTAAACCATAGATCCAAGCCTTTGTGATGTTGACCAAATTGTTATTGTCCAATTGTCTGGTGAACACAAAATTTAATAAAAGTTAGATGCAAATTTAGACATCCAAAATTGAGGAGAAGTTAGAATGCATGTTAGGATAAAAATAAATAATAATTTAACTCTAATTCTGTTAACCTGATGACTACACTCTGACACTTACAAGTTTCTCAAAACAGACAAGTTATAGAAGGCGCCATCACGAAGAATCGAGATCTCATTTTTCTTGAGCTTTAAAGAGGTCAGCCTTTTGAGTCCATGGAATGTCTTCCACCTAATAATCTTGATCTTGTTCCTCATCAACTCCCTAGACAGAACAAATGGTATAGAAGTTACTAACTGGCTTTAGTGGCATGGCCCAGTTATGGGTAGATAGATCTATTTGAGAAAGGTACTACATGTTGATTTGGGAAGTAATATTTGGGGGTTGCTTGCCGCCACATATACATAACATGACTATTTAACGTGCCATCAAATATACATAACTTTTTACTGTGCGATCTCTTAAAAAAAGTTATGACTGTATCAAGAGGAATTATGATACTATATGATCTATTGTATACAATATTGTTCATATCAACGAAGGTCCGAGGTTTAAGTGCCCCCCCCCCCCCCCCCACCACCACATTTGAAGCATATGCACACACAAGGTACTCACAAAGTTTTCAAGACGTTCATGCCTATGAAGGCCCCAGGTGTGATATCCGTGAGCTTGTTCTTGTTGAGCTTGAGGGTGAGCAGAGCTGTTAGGTTGGCCATGCTTCCCATCTCCACAGCAGCTATCTGGTTGTTGTCCATGTTGCTGCACAACACAATCAAACATTGACATACATCTACAACAACATTAAACTGAGTGTACATTATTCTAGACAGTTTACCCACTGCATTCTATCATTTCTACAATAACTGTTTAGACAACAAAACCAAACATTGACATACATCTACTACGTCATTGAACTGAGTGTACAACATTATTCTAGACAGTTGACCCATTACATTCTATCATTTCTACTATAACTTTTATACACAACACAATCAAAAACATTGACATACATCTACTACCTCATTGAACTGAGTGTACATCATTCTAGACAGTTTACCCATTGCATTTTTATCATTTCTACTATAACTTTTATACACAACAAAATCAAAAATTGACAGACACCCACTACATCATTCTAAACAGTTCACCCATTGCATTCTATCATGCTAAAATTTTCATAAATGTTTTTGAAAATGTAAAAAAACAAACAAAACAAAACAACAACAATTTAAGCTATTTTTTATATACTTGAATCCATGATGTTATCACATAGAAGGTTAAGAGTAACATTAGTAATTAGACAATACTAAGATGATTTGCTTGAGTTGAAGTGTAGTGTGAGTGGGGCAGGAAGTGATTCATCCAGAGTGTGATGAGGCAGTGACTTACAGATGAGTGAGTTTACTGGGGCCAGGAAAACTTCCATTAGTGATGCTCAAGATGAGGTTGTTGCTGAGGTCCAGACTCTGGAGGTGAGGTAGCTGGGACAAGGCTGAGATAGAGATGCTGACCACATGGTTGTCAGTCCTGCAACAAACAAAGTTTTTACTCTATAATACACTATACAGAACAGGGGAAAATACAGAGAAAAATCTGGAAAAAGCATGAAACAAACAAAGTTTTTACACTGTATTACACTATACAGAACTAGGGAAAATACATAGAAAAAGCTGGAAAAGCATGCAATTTATATTGCTATTGCTTTTCATTTAATGGGCTATCAAAGTTATACTTAGATTAAACAGTCGGGATAACGTTCTTTTATACTTGCAGGTGGATACCTGTTATCTTAAAACTATTGTCTAAATACAAAAAAAATGTTTAAGTTTATTTAAACAAGGTTGTGCAGGTATTTTAAAACCTGCATTTCCTTAACAGAAACACGTGTGTGGTGGGCGTGTGGTGGTCGAGAGGGGTGGGGGTTGTGGGATTAAAACCAGTTCCAGTGACAGATTGCCCGGGCAGCACACCTGGCTCTGCCATAAAAATGTAAGCTTTATTTGTCTTTAACTGCCATACACCAGGTGCCACATGGCATTCAGCAGGTAAACTTAACATTTCTTACTCAACCTTTTCTCTTATATTCCTGTAGTAGCTATAAACCCCACATGGGAGTGCCAGTTTGTGTGCATGTATTCTGATCATAAACACCGAGGTGCCCCACTTGGTTCAACCCTTGTGTCTTCCAGTACACCCTCACACATGTTAACTGCCCCAACATTTACAACACTAGGTAGTCACCTACAGATATAAATCCTCCACAACACCTGGTTATAACCTGAAGAAACTAACACTCAACCCTTGTGTCTTCCAGTACACCCTCACACATGTTAACTGCCCCAACATTTACAACACTAGGTAGTCACCTACAGATATAAATCCTCTATAACACCTGGTTATAACCTGAAGAAACTAACACTCAACCCTTGTGTCTTCCAGTACACCCTCACACATGTTAACTGCCCCAACATTTACAACACTAGGTAGTCACCTACAGATATAAATCCTCCACAACACCTGGTTATAACCTGAAGAAACTAACACTCAACCCTTGTGTCTTCCAGTACACCCTCACACATGTTAACTGCCCCAACATTTACAACACTAGGTAGTCACCTACAGATATAAATCCTCTACAACACCTGGTTATAACCTGAAGAAACTAACACTCAACCCTTGTGTCTTCCAGTACACCCTCACACATGTTAACTGCCCCAACATTTACAACACTAGGTAGTCACCTACAGATATAAATCCTCCACAACACCTGGTTATAACCTGAAGAAATTAACACTCAACCCCTGACAATAAAACCTGTCTGAAATATTTCTTTCAGCTATAAAAAAAAAGATTGTTTTAACATAACAGCAGAATTTAAACTGTCAAAGTTGGATGTTTTTTTTTTAGTATGTTCCCATTCACAATTTAAAGGTTTTATTTTACTTAAAATTATATCCAATGTTTTTTGTTTGTTTTGGCCAGCTAAGATAAAACTTGGTTAGTTTAATTAATACTGATAGGTTAGGGTCCAGCTAGTACATGGGATCTTTCTGCTGCTAATACATGGGTTAGGGTCCTGCAAGTACATTAGTACATAGGGTAGGTTTCTGCTAGTACATAGGGTAGGGTCCAGCTAGTACACCAGTACAATGTTTAGGACCCTGCTAGTACACTAGTACATAGCTTAGGGCCCAGCAAGTACACTAGTACCACCCACCTGGCTGACAACTGGGCAAATGTATTGCTTGCATCCAAACTGACACTTTACAATTTTATTTATTTCTTTGTTTATGGCCCTTCTTTCACAACCTCCCCCACTACCCCAACCCTTGTTTAAGTTTTAAAAAAAAAAAGTATTTGCTTAACCCTCACCTGATTTACAGCCCTGTTCAATCTTTAACCCCACCCCCACCCTTCCTCGGATTTAAAAGGGGCATCGAGAAATAAAACATGGGAGAAAAAAAATGGGCTATAAATAAGCCCTGCCAGGGGAGGTAATAAACCACCAGAAGACCAGTCGAGTCGGGAAGGGGGATAAACAGCATGTAGCTGTACAGGTCTGTGACAGTGTTTAGTAGCGACTGCCAGCAACGGGAGACGAGGGCGTGAGGAAAGCTTTGAACCACCCGCCGGTGACACGATTTTTACTCGCGTTTAATGTGGCCTGTCTCGACTGGACCGGGTAAGCTCAAGAGGGTAAAAACATTTCAAACGGAAATAGTAACTTGGTTGGTTTTTTTCTTCTCCTGCGATTACTCACACTATTGTTGCCCTTTGTACCCACTCCATTTCCTTTTTTTTTAAAATGACAAATTAACAAGGGGTACAACGTGTTGATTTTTTGCTCAGTTATTTAGTTTAAAAAAAAAGAGACATAATAAATATTATTCTAACGAGAACAAGATGTAAGTGTCCAAAATGTGATGACCACCCGCCCGACCCTAGAGTAATATCAGAGAGATGCCCACGTGACACATCAACTGGCCTAGAATTTTTAAAACTTCACTCAAAGGTTTGAGTAAAGTTGAGGTGGTCTTGGCCATGTCAGACAACTACCACTATAAGTTAACCACTCTGGTTAGTGCTGGTGATAACATTAAATTTAATCAAATTAAAAAAACTGTCGCAATTTAAAACGTTAGTATTTCCAGTTTTTTTTTTTTAAATAATTTAATTTTTCCCCCCATTTCAACAGAGCCGACTTTTGAATGGGCCAATTTATCGTGCATCATTTAATGTCAGGCGGCGCTTCTCTATCCCGCCTGGCAGCAATGATAGAGCCAGCTGTCCAACACAGGGCCCGTTTGACCTTTGCCTCGTAAACCCCAATGTTGACGTAGTCTGACCCCGCCCTTGATTGGATAATGACCATGATGGAGACACACAATCACCAGACATGTTAGAGCTGTACGTCACCAGACATGCTACAATATTCAAACAAAACGGCGCATCGCCCTGGCCTTGATATACTGTAGTACGGTGAAATTAAAATCACAATATCTACAGTGAGCAATGGTACCCATTTTAGCGATACACTACCTACCCCAGGGTACCCATTCAGTGATACACCACCTGTCCTTAGCACCCAGGGGGCTAAGACACACTACCATCGATGAGAATGCGTCCCCAGTATTTTACAAGGCAATATCATGTTACGTAGTACACACATCAAGACACGTGACACTTAAAACATAAAATTTACTACATAATGATATCGTTAAAAAATGACCGTCGAGGCTAACAATATTTTAAGCGCAGTTTAAGATCCTATTTACGTGGTTTGTATTTGAGTGCACGCTTGGCTAATCCTAGAAATACAACCCAAACGTCAAGAGGCCCTAAAGCATAATCTAACCCCTGCAGTAAACTAGTGTAAAATCCCGAAACATCGGTTACGACCGAGGTGATACATGTTAGTGCGTCTATGTGAGAATACATGTAAAAGGTAAGCAAGGGACATAAGTGAAATGGAAACTTTCTTAGAGAGCTCTTCAAAAAGTCTCGACCAATGGGATAACACGACTCAAGCAGTAAACTCTGTGCTGCAGTAATAAAACTGTGGTAACAGGATGGACCGAGAGAAGGTTTAAACCTATGGTAGTGAATGTAGCAGGGGTGTGGTGAGACTGTGACAGAAGAGGTTTAAACCTATGATAGTGAATGTAGCAGGGTCGTGGTGAGAGTGTAACATAAGAGGTTTAAACCTATGATAGTGAATGTAGCAGGGTCGTGGTGAGAGTGTAACAGAAGAGGTTTAAACCTATGATAGTGAATGTTTAAACCCACGATAGTGAATGTAGCAGGGTCGTGGTGAGAGTGTAACAGAAGAGGTTTAAACCTATGATAGTGAATGTAACAGCGTTGTGGTGAGACTGTAACATAAGAGGTTTAAACCTATGATAGTTAATAAAACAGCGTCGTGGTTAGAGAGTAACATAAGAGGTTTTAACCTACGATAGTGACTTAACTAGCCTGTATTACAAGACCTTAAGGCGTGACTCACCACTGGCGCCGAAAGTGTACTTGAGGAAAGGGATGAAGTAGAAAGGGGGGGGGGGGGGGGGGGGGGAGGACAAATGATTAGACACAATGCGAAGACTAGTGGACTGTCCATAAACAAATTGGCGACGGTCACCAGTGGCTAGCGACGGCCACCCGAGGCCCCCGGATTGTGAAGAACCCCGGGAGATGAGGAGGGGAGTGGTCTGAGGAAGATGGCTTCATGTTATGACATGTTCAGACAATTATTCAAGGGAGAATCATTTCAACCCACGTGGAAAGTAAATAACGTCTCACGTGTAAAGTAAAGAACGCCAACAGTTACTGACCAACTACAGTGGCGTTGGAATTGGGAAAAAGAAATCGTGTTACCATGCAATGTTTTAACATAGGTCACGCTGCCCAGTTTTCCAAATTAGCCGGTAAAAAAACCTATCAAAGGGACAAATGAGACGATGTGAGCAAGAGGATTGGAGAGGTCCGCGTGATATAGTTGAGGCGGCTGATTACAAGCCCAGTGGCCCACGATGTGTGTCGGACGATAGCTCACGCTAACATAAATGGGATGTGAGATTTTAATGAAAGATCGTCTGGTTACGTGGGCGGGATTATAGAAAAAACTAATATAAAAATAGAAGAAAAAAAAAAGAAAAATACAGACATTTTCTCTATCAAACTGGATAAAAAAAAAGCAATAAAATATACACAATGAAAAACAGTAGAATGGAATAAATAAAAATATAAAGAGAGAATGGAAGCCCAACCTAGACTTATGGGCTTAATAACTTTTTAAACTTTAAAATTGTCAATTATATGGCGGGAAATAACATTAAGAAATAAATACTAAAGCGTGCGCATATTCTTCATGTGCTATGCACAAAAGAAAGTAATATCGACTAAGTTAATTTTTTTTTACAGCATATCAGGCCTGTCTGTGTGGTGTTATAGGCTCGTGTCCACCCCAATATCAGGTCTGATGTGTGGTGTTATAGGCTAGTGTCCAGCTTAATATCAGGTCTGATGTGTGGTGTTATAGGCTAGTGTCCAGCTTAATATCAGGTCTGATGTGTGGTGTTATAGGCTAGTGTCCAGCTTAATATCAGGTCTGATGTGTGGTGTTATAGGCTAGTGTCCAGCTTAATATCAGGTCTGATGTGTGGTGTTATAGGCTAGTGTCCAGCTTAATATCAGGTCTGATGTGTGGTGTTATAGGCTAGTGTCCAGCTTAATATCAGGTCTGATGTGTGGTTTGTGTTAAACTATCCTGACAGTTCCTTATGTAGAGCAGAGTTTCTTCCCGAAAAATTTTTACCGCCCCCCCCCCCCCCCCCCCCCGAACGAAATGAAATTAATATATTTTATATAGAAAATATATACTTGTAACAGTGTCCGCCCCCCCCCCCCCCCCGAAGAAAGTCTACCGCCCCCCCCCCCCCCCGAAAATTTCAAGTGCCCCCCCCCCCCGGAGGAAAAAGTCGGGAAGAAACACTGATGTAGAGGCACCTTAAAACACAACACCGTAGGTTTCTCTACATATTAAAATAAACCAAGGGTTACACGTTCGGCCCACCCCCACCCCTCCAGCATGTGAGTCAGGCAAGCCCGTGCTAACGAAGACGTCCAGGCTTTCTTCTGTTTTACATCTTGTTTACACCCCGGCCTCGGGACGTTGTACATTTTTTTTTGTTTTTTTTGTCCTGGCCATCCAAACGATCTCAGTTATCACATCAAACAAAACATATCCCTACCGGCCCAGCGCTCGCTGCCGGCGATTAAAAAACAACACGCGATTTGACGGCTAATATTATTGCAGTCCCAGACTGCTCCGGTTTTTTTTCTAACGTCATCAGCAATGGAGCTGCCGACATGCTCGCAGAAATGATGCTATAAACAGGAAGTGAGAGAGTTGAGATCCCTCACACCCCCAATTTATCCCCAGCCCTCCCATTTAAACCTCCACCCCAACACAAATCCTATGAGTGTTAAAGAAAACATTTCATTAGAAATATAAAATTTAAAAAAAAAAATATTTTATCAAACTAATAATCATGGGTATACCCACGTATGCCTTTGTTGTGCTATAATCGCTCCATTTCAAACACGGGGAAAATCTAACCATTTGTTTACCATTAAGCTCGCCTTGGTTTTAAAAAAAAAACAACACGCCACCTAAAATAAATAAGTTCAAATAGAGTTTGTGCTGTGGTGAGTGTGATGAGAACGTGATTATGTTTTGATTGAGCCACGGTGTTACTGAGCAGGTTGGGAGGCTAATGAAACCTAGAGGAGCGCGTCTGTGTAAAGGATTCGTTTACCTTGCGATATTTATCCTACAAAGATAAAAGCCTCAACTGGTTTTTTTTTTAAACGAAGGTTCTTTTGCAGTTAAAGTTCCTTTTTAATTAAATCCTTCCTCAAGGGGAAAAAACAAAATTTTAATTAATTGTGTATTTAAGGTAGATATTCTTCACAGGCAGAAGTAATTTAATTTTTTTTAAATATATAAACTATTGAATGGAACTCTTGACAGAAAACAGGAAATGCTAAATGTAAATAAAACAACTTTTAAAGAAAATATAAGCAATCTATAATTATCTTTTCGGCTAGTCCCAGACAGCATAATAAACACATTAGCGGATAGCGCAGAGTTAACCACATATGTCAGGTTTAATGATTGAACACACGCATATGATATCTCGTGTCAAAACTAGTCACGTGGTTACCGTAACAAACACATTTTGGTCGAGATAAAATAGTTTAAACCTCTGCAAGTGTTTAGGAGAGTTGGAGGTGGGGGAGGGGAGGAGAGGGGTGGAGGGTTTACAAGTGGTGACCAGAAGAGGTTCATGGCCTGCCCGAACAATGGGCGAGCGCGGTCAAGGTTAGTTTTGACCCCCCACTTAAGATACAACAAGGACTGATGTACGCCCTAATTCACGCCATTGGGCCGCTAGTGTCTGTGCTGGAGGAAAAAAAATCTCCCCCCCCCCCCGTGTGTGTGTAGCGTAAACCAAAGGCTAACACAAAGATACATTTGTCAATGCTCCCTCTGTTGAGGACAATGTAATATATTTGCTACACTGGTAAAGGCAGGCGTATACAGAAGGTTGATAGACAGTGACACAAAAACACAAGAATCTACACTTTATATATATATATATATATATATATATATATATATATATATATATATATATATATATATATATATACAGTTACATACACACACGTAGACACGAATGCGTACGGAGGAGAGAATAGAGAATTTTCCGCTTGGTGCACACGAGAGAAGTCGCTATGCCGTCAAAAGGCGTCTCTCCGCTGAGCCGAGGTTAGAGATAATTCGATGTCTTCCCAGCAGGCTATTGTCCGGATGCATGCCTATACCATGTCAATCGTAATGCAACACCAGGGGGTTCCCTACAGCTACGTATTATTTCTTTCGCTCCAAAAACTTCGCTATGGCGCAGTCAGATACGTTTTTTTTTAAGATAATTAATAAAAAAATATAAAAGTAAAAAAAAAAATGTTTAACGTGATTTGAAGAAGAAAAAATATATAATAAATGAATCAACAAAGACGGTGCTGCACTCCGCGAAGTATTGGAGATCATCGACAAGGAGGACAATGTGATCCCACATGTAACACAAGAACAATACTGGCTCGGGTGGTGTGTCTTTATCTTTTGTTCTGATCCACCCCATGCTGGGGCGAACCCGCTGGAGACAGGGCGTTTAAGACTGAATTAACAGGGGAAAAAAAAATCTAGATCAGACAGTGGAATAGCATGATCCCTGACCGAGATCGTGGCTTACAATATGTGGCCTTGTGGTTGGATGTTTTTATATACACGAATTGTGACGGTTTCCGAGAGTATCAGCTCGACTTATAAGGTATTACATTGTTAGGATAAAGTGGTATCACAATACTAATAATAATTACAACTACGGGTAATTAAAAGTCGTTACGTATTTTTTTTACACCAGCCTACTCTCATCAATTGAAATGACGTGGGACATCGTTGTCCCCAAGTTTTCAACAGCAGCCCCTTAGACTTGACACGTGTATCATTAACGCCAATGCAATTAACAGATTAGTAGAGCGGATTTGTAAATTGTTCTACTCATAAGTATGAAAAAAAAACAACCTCTCTAATATCTATTAGCTATTTTTACCACGCAAAAAAAAAAAAAATCACGTTAGTTTTACATACCGAAAATAAAGTCGTTAGAGCTCTTTCAATTAATTAACACTCGATTCAAGTGAAAACCTTTCAACGATTAATAATAAGCCAACAGTGGATGTTTTCGCTAATGACTGCCATTAAAAACTGTGCCAGCTACGTGGCCTGTTCTACGGTATGTGAATAATGTAGCCTCCCATTTAATTAACTATGACGGCATTTTAAAAAAAATAGGTTTCAGAAATGCAAAGAGAGGGTATTATAAAGGATAGAAAAACCGTATGAAGAACAGGATTTTCAAAATAGTTTTCTTATAAAACTTATTCCGTGTACAAAAAAAATATTCTATTGATGTCGAATTTCCACCAAAACGTACCAAACAGACGATTTTTCACACTTCAAAGATAAACTTTTTCAAAAGAGAAGTCGATGGCATGTCTTGCATATACATGCATTTTTCTTTTCAACCCTACAAAAATTCTCGCGTTTAACCCCACACAGACAACACTTTAACTTTCTACTAGTTGTCTGTGTTTTGTTGAAGGTGAGGCCAGAAGCATATGTGGGACCAGATCCCCAATCAAAGAACAGCCAACCCGGGGATTAGAAACCAAGGCAGGACTTACATGGAGAGCTCTGTGATGTTCAGATGTCGCGAAAACCTCGGGATCTCCGTCAACTGATTAAAATCCAGTCTCCTGTTAAATAAAAAAAAATCAGAGTTTTATTATTGCATTTAAAAAAAAAAATCCTTCCTGCTCAGAATAAACAGGTTCGTCGTGATAAAAATGCTGCGTGTAATACATGCAATTGATCAACGTGCACACAGAGATGGCAGACACCAACAGAATAACAGCTATCAATCAAGGCGTTGAGAGAAGAAAAAAATCGTGTGGCATAAGGCTCAAGCTGGATTACAGCAACAATACAAACGATTGTAGGTGCCCTAAGCTCCTTGTAATTTTGTGTTTGTAGAATTCATTTCGCAGCAACAACGAGTTTTTATTTATTTTGGCTAGCAGCTCCAAACGTGGTATTGCATTAAAATAAGTAATGAAATATTTGCATTAGCTTGTCAAGTTCAACATTCTGGTTAATAAAATATAAACAATCACACTTGAGGGATATGATTAGAAATTCTTTAGGTAAGATCTCAAATGTCCGACAACAGACATCAAAGTATGGGTTTCTGTAAACAACATGCACTTTATGATATCAAGTGACTAACGTTGAAAACGAGCACGGAATTTATGTTCTAATTTTTTTTAAATAGAATATTTTAACATCAAAGATACATATGTAATGCTAGCTTATAAGAAATATTCACCGTAAACTGATTTTTCGTGATAATTTCTATGACTTACGAACTTTTCTGTTTGAAGTCTTTATTTAATGCCCTAACTCTAGTCTTGCTCTTCACGATTGTGTTTGTACTAAGGTTTCGATACACATATCATCTGTATGGATAATCCCGGAAAAGTGGCACCCCTGCATATGAGATGCCTTTAAACATTCTCATTTTCATATAGATTTATCTGGTGAAGTCCCCAAGTAATAAAATCGCATACTGTGTTCAACTGTAAATAATATATGTGAGTTTTCACTAAGCAAATTGTAAAAAATACCGAGAGATCTTCTTACGAAGGATACTTCTACCTTAACCAGTGTTTTCATTATCATTGTCAGGGCTAGACCTAGATGGATGAAGGTACGGCTAATCTGATGGGGGAAAACTAAAAGCATTTACATGTTCGTGTCACTTGTAATATGTCTTAAATTTCACACAATGGGCATTTTAAAACGGGGTAACATCAAACTACACTTGTCTCAATTAACACGTAACGTAATGGCAGCCATAAACCCAGGTCAATTTGAATACCAAACGCTGTCTTCTCCAATTCAAATAACAAACAGCACACTAGAACACTTTGTCTGCGAGGAGAAGGCAGATTAAGTTTAATCTAATGTCCCACGCTCTTAAAACGAAAGAAGAAAATAAAACCCCTGAGGTGAATGGGTGGCGGGAGAGTGGGTGGGATACACAGGGAGGTAGCCATAAACTACACCTTTTCCGGCATAAAGGCTTCAGCTTTAATTTGCATCCACCAAAGGCAGGGGGAACATAACGGTGTGGGGGAGGGGGCGCTCTTGTGTTTTTAAAGTCTAAACAAATTATCTGGTGGTAACAAACACCTCGGGGTACAATGGAATCAATTTATGTTTGGTTTATAGAGGAAACGTTTTGCTGGGGCGCCGTGAGAAATTTAATCATTCATTAATTTTCACCTTCCTGTGTCTGTCTAGGTTAGGTATAGACAATCAAGTTGCTCACTGTGTTTTGATAAGAACAGACGCTATACTTTTTCTTTTCAAACCATAAAACTTAAATATTAAAACACCAGATTAATATGGAGTAAAAAAAAACAACAACAACCCGTTTAGCTACACTAGGTTAAGCCATCGAATACTTTTTCGATTTCCAGCGATCAAATTATTTATTTAAAATCTCAGAGAAGGTAATTTTTAAGGGATTCTGTCCCCTGCCCATGTCTTTAGTTTGAAAATGTAAGAATGATAATCTGATTTTCCTAAACCCTGCCAATGGCTTTAGTTAAAAAAATGTAACAAATAATCTGATTTCCCTAAACCCCCAGCCCCATCAAATCCACGACTTATCAGCGCATGCAGCGAGATAGGGGACGTTTGCCTGTAACCTGAACAGACCATGGCGTGGTTTTCTAAGGGACCCAAGCAGGGGGTCCCGCTTGTGGATGCCGCGAGTATTTATTTACTTCCCCGATCCACCCGCATGTTCAATGTTTATCAAAACCTCTAATACCCTAAAGTGTAATGAGTCACGTTACATTTGGCTATCTAAATTTATTTTTTCCACTATAAAAAAAAAAAACCCAAGCTTATTTAAATTGACAGGTGTGTGTATATTTTGCAATTGTTTGAACGGGCGTTCTTTTTTTTTTTTTGTAATCAGGGTCTGTTTATCTCTAGTGGTCTGGGTGGGATCAAACCGTTTGACAAGCGAGCACGCCACACAACCGCAGTACGTGGAAACTATTCCAGCAGCGCTCCACGTATGAGGGCTGGTACTACCCCCAGTGTTTTAATCCTACCACTCGATCCTGTTACATTTTAACACAAGTCCTATATATATATATATATATATATATATATATATATATATATATATATATATATATATATATATATATATATATATATATATATATATATATATATATATATACACATATATATATATACATATAGGCCTATATATAGTGGTAACAACAGACAGTGTGCTGCCAGAGCAATAGTATGGATTAATGTTGTTGGAAGTCTTTTTATCTTTATTGAAAAAAAAAAGTTCTGCAGTCGCCTTCTTGTGCAACCCTCTCAACGAAAGTATGTAAACTTGGCCGCTTATCTTGGTTCATTTGAAAAAGCGGTGACAAGATAATTTTTTTAATGTACATAAAAACGTGTTGCCTATTATCTAACTTAATCTTTTTTTATGTTAGCGGACGCGGCCAAGGTGTGATAAACTGACACAGGAGACGCAGAATGTGTCGTTGAATTAATCGTTAAAATATATACCACTGAAATATTCAAGTATTGGTCATAGATCTAGTTTTTTTTTTAAAGTGTGTGCTGTATGTGTTAGCTGGTTGTCATACTGTACTGAGGTCAGTTGTCTTTGACATTACAAGATAGCCAAAACGTCCTACTTGAGATGTTAAAACGCGAGTTTTTAAAATCAGGTTTTCATATTCGCATTCCAAAGTGCATACTATGAATATATACCAAGAAACGGTAACAAAGCAGTGGCTACAATATCAGACCAAGATACAACGCCACTAAGTTCAAGTTTTGACCAAACTCAGAGATACAGCACCCTAAAGTACTCGGACTACACACCCGAAAATACTAGCTGTGACTACACACGAAGAAAAGCACATCTATTAGAGATGAGAAAAACAACAACAACAACGAAGATTGCGTTGGAGAGCAATCAGATGGCTAATCTAACGATTCTCAAATTTGAAGTGACAGTTTCACACTCTTCAAGCTAGTGTGTGCTATCTTTGGAAATTTCCTTGAGTGGGGTCAAATCTAGTCTGCGCATGAACCCTAACCTGTCTCTTTATCTCATTAGGACATGAACAAGAGGTTTGTGTCGTCCAACATTCCGAGACTATCACTATCCCCCACCCCACTCAACTCGGCTTCTCGTGTTCGGTTTAAAAAAAATACACAATTGAACTAGCCAGATATGACAGTAGGCTGACAATTAAAAAAGCCAAAACTCGGACAGAGAATGATCTTTCACACTCTTCATGTCAGACGTATCAGTGAACATGTCAAGTTAACGATCTGGGGTGGGCGATAACAGAACATTGGCTGGTGACCCAAACTGTACAGGAGGGGGGTGCTGGATGGGTAAGGTGTGTGGGTGCTGGATGGGTTGGGTGTGGGTGCTGGATGGGTAAGGTGTGTGGGTACTGGATGGGCTGGGTGTGTGTGTGCTGGATGGGTTGGGTGTGGGTGCTGGATGGGTAAGGTGTGTGGGTACTGGATGGGCTGGGTGTGTGGGTGCTGGATGGGTTGGGTGTGGGTGCTGGATGGGTAAGGTGTGTGGGTACTGGATGGGCTGGGTGTGTGGGTGCTGGATGGGTTGGGTGTGTGGGTACTGGATGGGCTGGGTGTGTGAGTAATGGATGGGTTGGGTGTGTGAGTACTGGATGGGTTGGGTGTGTGAGTACTAGCTGAGCAGGACTATATGTTTGAGTAACAGTCTGTTGACAGGGATGACGAGGCTTATAAAAACACAAAAATCATACTTACAGCTGAGTTAAACTTGTCAGATCGCTAAAAGCTGATCCATCGATAGATTTCAACTCGTTTTTACTCAGATCCCTGAGGAATAGAAATAAACCCAATTTTAAAAATCAAACACGATAATTTTCTTGCATTATAAAAAGTAAAAAAAAAAACAAAAACAATTCATGGACGGTGTAATAAAACAAGTATAGGCAGGAAAACGAATCATCACTGTAACAGCTTAGTGTAAAGGTGAAGACTAATACAAGTCAGATTTGAAACCAGCTGCATGTTATTACCTAAACTGCATGCATTGCGGCCGTTAAGGTAGCCTTATTGAGTATTTACACTAAACTTGTAGCCTGTGGGTGGCCGGCAACGACCTGTGTTATTCTGGCAAATTATTTTATTTATAGACAAAAAAAAACGCAAACCCGAAATGCAGGAGAAAGATAGAAAATCAAGTGAAATAACACCAGGCCGGAGTAACCTTTCCAGCATCGAGCATATTTCTCGACACCCGGAAATTCTAAGACGGTTCGGATGGGGAAAATCATAGCCACACAAGAGTGTGTCATTCATTGTGCCAGAGATTCTGGTGGGGCTCAGGCCACAACCCAGTACACTGATGTGTGTTATGTTGTGTAAATCTTGATGCCCGAATCATTATGTACTTTTGGGAATAAAATAACGAATGTAGATATATATTGCTACTGTCTATCGACTCGTGCTTACATTAACATTAATTTATAATCATTTTGGGGTTTTTTCTTCAGAATGTGTGTGGTAAGTTAAATACTTTTGTGGCAGCAGTAAGTTTGATATAAGACGCCCGAGTCGCTACAGACCTAGAAGAGACACTACTCGCACTAAGCAACAAGATACCCCCTCCCCCACCTGTATTCTAAGTTAAATACTTTGGTGGCAACACTAAGTTTGATAAAACAGGACACCCGAGTCGACTCTACAAACCTAGACACTGCTCGTACTAAGCAACAAGATAGACCCCCCCCCCCCCCGCCACCTGTTCGCCACATAAAACAATGCCGGCTTCCTTCCCGTGGTGCCAACGTCTCCCATCGCCCCGTATCCCCCTCACATGCTGACGGCTCTTGTGTGAGTGACCCGCCGAGTACAGAGAGAGATCGTGATAGGTTGAAGGATAAGAAGCAACTCGGGGAGTTATTGATGGAATATGAGCTATTAGTTGGTCTCGCGAGAATAGGTGCGGTGGCAGCTTTTATCACTTGTGGGTTAACATAATCGATGCACGGCAGACATGCAGTGAGTCTCGGGGAGATTGAATTTAAGCGAACCTTGACAATAGTTACAGTATATGAAGATTTGGCTACATTATATCTTTATTAATAAAATGCGAGTTTTCTTAACTACATGTGGGCTGCTTATTGTTTTAATTAAATTTTATTTTCGTGCCTCATAATTACTGTACACCAATTTAAATAGGCAGGTAATTGAAAAAAACAAGTGTTCAACTAATTGCTCCGTCCTCGAGGCATCCAGTTGGTGAAGCAGTTTCAAAACCTGGCAGTAATTCCCCCAAACTAATTGTTAACACTTTGCCAGATCCCTTTCATCCTGCGGCCTTTACAAAAAACCGAGCCCCTTGTTAGTCAAGGGGCTCTGGTAACCACCTTGGGTTACAAGCTGGAAACACCGGGCCACAATGGCAAGTTAGGGCAGCCCATCTCAGTTTTACAGTAGCGAAACCAGATCCATTGTCACAGTCAGACGCCTGACACCGGAGACTTAAACACCCACCCCGCCCCTCTTTTTTTTTAAAAGCTTACCACATGGACTAAACACATTTATACTCAGGGGCGAGGATTAGACGTACAAAGTTAGCGTTACTAAAGTAGGAAATGTCAGAGATGTAGGCAGGATGTATATATATATATATATATATATATATATATATATATATATATATATATATATATATATATATATATATATATATATATATATCATAACAATTTGAACATTTTACTATTATGGTTTATGACATAAGTTTCTTTAGAAAGTTTAGGTACAGAATGTGACACGTGCGTCAATAATTGTAACTTAACGTGGGACAGCTGTCATACTGTGCGATCATGGAGAAAAAAAAGGGGGGGGGGAGAATTAACGCCCCCTGTCTGCGGCACTGGTCTACACCAACCAGGTGGACGATAGACTGAAGGAAATAAATTCTCGAGCAACGAATTTCCCCCACTATTTGATATCTAAATCATCATTAGCCTAAAATGATTACTGCCGTTGTCAAGGGGAGAGAACGAGGCGAGAGACTTAATGAGAATCGATCTGATCTACAACATGACGGCAGATGAAGCTTGATACAGGGGAGATACGGGTTTAACTAAAAGCAACGTGTTGATGTGGTGGTAGCTAGGTATCGCAACATGACGGCAGATGAAGCTTGATACAGGGGAGATACTGGTTTAACTAAAAGCAACGTGTTGATGTGGTGGTAGCTAGGTATCGCAACATGACGGCAGATGAAGCTTGATACAGGGGAGATACGGGTTTAACTAAAATAAAAGTAACGTGTTGATGTGGGGGCAACTAGTGGGCGAGCTACTCGTGGGCGTCTAGTGGTTCAGGCTAGTGCACACGGCCATTTCACAGCAGGGTACTGAAGGCTGGCGTCAGTCGCCGCCACAGCGCCGGACAGTCAGCACGACGCCAACAACGCGACAGCGACGCTGGCTTATAACCAATTAACACCATTCAATTTTAACCACCTTTCACTTAATGAGCATTAATTCAACCTCAATTAAGTGTCAAAATGTAGTGTTTAATCTGCTTATGAATGCGATTTTATTTTTTAAAATTCCCTGTCAAGCCAGCGTGGTATCATGACCAAATTTAATTTTTCTGACATATCGGGTTCTCACTCATTCAACTAGTGTACAGATACCCGTGTATGAAGGTGTCACCGACACGCCAACATTAAACCTTAAACGTGCAGCCCCGTGTAGACGCCACATAGCCCTGGCTAATCTTTATATCTCTATCAAAGAGACCGAACGCTCGTGAGATACTATCGGCCACCATTTCACCTTGCGCACTTCTTGCTGCACTACATTTTTTTTTAAAAACTTCATTAAAAAAAAAAGAAGAGCTCACATCTCTACCACCGAAGTTCTAAGTGTAAGGTTTGAAGTTTTTCCGTTACCATGCTTTGCTCTCACCAGGCGCTGGCGTGGAAAACCTATCATAACCGCTGTTGAGTAAAAGCATTTATTGGCAGAAACGAAGCCCATTTTTTTTTGTGTAGCGCAAACTCGGCCAAGCAGAACTCGGTGTTGGAGAACCAAGCGAAATCAGGCCATGCTCAAAATGCTTTTAGCACATGGAAGCGAGTCTTAATATGACAAGAAGTTTTTTTTTTATGTTACCTGCTTCAAGCTCCCTATTAACGCATCCTCTCACCTCACTAAAACCACTCATCGTGTTAGAGTAGTTAAGTCTAAAATACAAATTCAGACCTAATTACGCCAACAAACATTCATTACGCTGGGCTTTCAAGTCATACATAAAATATATATCGTTAATCTTTTTTTACAAACTGGATGTTTAAAGTATTAAGCTAATCAAAAGAAAAAATGAGGGATGGTAGGAGGAATATAAAACTAAACTAAAACCAATTAATAATAAAAGTAAGAACACTTTAAAAGATATAACGAATAAGCAATTTCTAAACAATCGACTAAAATTGTGTTTTAAGAATTTAAACATGTCAATACTGTGAGCGGTGTTGTATTTTCTAAATTATGTAAGTTAAATATTCTCTTTACGCGTGACCTACAACACTCTTAAAAAAAACTTTTTAGGGTGTTAGGATATATATATATATATATATATATATATATATATATATATATATATATATATATATATATATATATGTATATATATGTATATATGTATATACATCTATATATATATATATATATATATATATATATATATATATATATATATATATATATATATATATATATATATATATATATATATATATATATATATATATATATATATATATATATATATGATATATATATGATGTATACTTTTAAATATGAGTGAGCATTTATCTTGTGCTGCTGATAAAGAAGAAATGTTACACCCTGCTAGCTTGTCAATAATGTTTGATTAACTGATAAATAATACATGCTATCTATGTCATGTCTGCATCTCTAATCGTGTATAGATTTACCGTCGACAGCCGATATTATGTGTACAAGTACCTTATCGTGATCACAATACTTTTGTGAGCAGTATCGAGTCATGTATGTATTAGATTGACACATCGATACATGTTGAGCTAGTATCAACACGTGTGTAGAATGTATCTGACTAAGTACCTTATCGTCATCACACATACATTTGTGAGCAGTATCGAGTCATGTGTTCATTAGATTGACACATCGATACATGTTTAGCTAGTATCAACACGTGTGTAGAATGTATCTGACTAAGTACCTTATCGTCATCACACCTACTTTTGTGAGCAGTATCGAGTCATGTATGTATTAGAAAGACACATCGATACATGTTTAGCTAGTATCAACACGTGTGTAGAATGTATCTGACTAAGGATTCTATGGGTGGCAACGTTGACTCAAATAAAGGTGTGTTAGTACTCGAGACTGGATGACTAGGGTAACAAAGAAGAACCCCCCACTACAGGTAACACCAGCCCAAATCTGGGGTCAATTTGAATACGGTTTTGTAGAGGACACTTATCGATGGTGTTTGAAGAGAAGGAGGTGGGTGAGTGAGGGACGCCCCCCCCCCCCCTGAATCCACCGGAGGGTAGAGATACGGTTGATACAGCGTGGGGGAACATCCAGGTTGACAGGAGACCGCAAAATATATTGGCACAGGACAAGAGGCCGGCACCCGATAGGTGAACGAGGCGGTGAAAAGGTGTGACAAAGTTCAATCAGTGAATGGCGTGCCGGATTTATTTGAAGGAACGGCAAAGTGTGTGTGTACAGTCTCGGCAAGGAGGGCGGGGGGTGAGGCAGGAGGAGACCAACGCTGGGGTTGTTTTTTTTTTTTTTTAAATTATTCATCGCGCCGAAAGAACGATAAGCTAATACCCCACCAACAAGGTTATCTCGGCGTAGATAATAAGATATGTGGGATTAGTGAGTTTGTCCACGGTGAGCACACAGCAGTGCAGTGTGTCAATACACCATCGTCAACGCCTCTACATCACATACTGATGTACGCTTTAAACTCAGAACCAAATATTTTGTATCTTTCCTTATTAAACTAAAAGAACGTGTATACTTGGTGATAAAATTGTTATCTGGGTGGAGAAGTGGAGAGGGGGCTACCACGCTGACCGAGCAGCGGGTTTGTACGTTTTATTTTAAAACCCCTGAAGCCACCACACACACCTGTTTAATCATTGCAATCCTTGTTTACCTGCCTTAAACTTGGAACTATTTGTTGAACGTGTTTGAGTTAAGACGGGCTGACACCGGCGGGGTTAAAGGGTCAGCGGTAAAGGGGTAGACTGACGGACAGTGACAACACAGGCAGCCTAGGGGCCTGACACGGTGACTAGAAAACACTTCAAACGCATGGATTTTTATTCATACTGGACATACTTTTACTATATTGGAAAGAGGGAAGGATATATATATATATATATATATATATATATATATATATATATATATATATATATATATATATATATATATATAATATATATATATATATATATATAATATATATATATATATATATATATATATATATATATATATATATATATATATATATATATATATATATATATATATATATATATATATATATATTTAGATTATACACTAATAACCTTAAAAAAAAAACACGTATACACGGCTATTTTAAGTCTCAATCACAAGAAGCCAGCCCCACCATCCCCGCCCCGAGCAGACTGATGAGAAAAAATGCTACCAGCAGAAAACAGATGCAGTTGAGCGCTTCACGTATTCAAATGGCAACATCATTTTGGCTAGGAAACAAAAAGTCAGCTTTAGCATGTGATTTACATAAACGGCTAAATCAAAACTACATTTACGTCGACGAATCTCATCGGAATGTTCGAAACAGCCGTGTACTTAAGCACTGCATGTCGAGTATTCACCCCGTTGCCAACAAGAAAACAATTCGCAGCTAGAAAGCTGTCTATATATCTTTTCATAGAAATAAAATCATACGTTTTTCAATATAGATCTAATTGAATACATTAAGAATAAAAAAAAATGTATTTTAAATACACTAACGATATACATCTCTCTCTACAACCACCCCTTCCCCCCTATTTGAACGTACGCATATTTAAAAAAAAAAAAGCCGAGGAAGGCAAAGCAAACTCTTCTACCATCTCGCTCCGTGGGCTGAAAAAATAGCAGTGGCGCCACCACTACTTGTAACGTCTGTAACAACAAATTTTAATGATTAAGCCCCTTCCACAAAATTTATTTAAGCTTTATTGCGTAAAAACAAGATTCGTTAGTTTTTTTTCTTCTTCTCTTCTCAGCTCCTTTCCCCTAGAGAGCGTCGTCCGTTATTTTTATACGGTTCGGTTTCGATCTTTTTAGCCTAGATGGTGAATGTAGAAGACTCGTGGAGAGAGGGGGGGGGAGAGAGAGAGGGGGAAATCGGCAACTTGTATACGTATTTCTACCTGAGGCATTAAAGTGTTTATAAGCCGATTGTAGCAGGGATATATTTATTTAACATTACCAAACGGTGTTTTGCTTAGAGTAAAATAACATACTATTACAGGACTAAATATGTGAGCAGAGCATGCATGTAAAAAGCTTTGCACATAACGCGCAGTAATGATATCGTTGTGTGATCTAGCCAACAGTAAAAACATATCAGTTTTTCACAGCTAAATGTATTACGTTTTACAAGCTAATCTCTTTCTAAGCCCTAGCCAACATTAACAGCATATCACTCAGTCACAGCCAAATAAATGTGTTACGTTTTACTGGCTAATCTCCACAGGGTCGTCACGTGAACTGGGAAAAAAAACCCTCTAAAGCGGACAAAGGTTTTTATTTAATAGCATAGAAAGAAAGAAAAAAAGAAAGTTTTGAAGGAAAATCGGATTTGTGTCAAAGCCTTTCATAAGCATGACTACAGTTTTGAAAGCGGCGAGGGCGACAGACCGTCGCCAGAGAGCCGACAATTAAGTCGTCAATACCCCCGCACAAAATTTTAATCAGCTCTTAATCTGCTTTCAGCACAAGCTGTTGGTAGTCAAAATGTTAATCATCGAAAACAGTTTTTCTAAATCCGTAATCGATAACACTGTTTTTATAATCAATAATAGAAAAAGATACTTTAAAAAAGTAACAAAAAATATTTAAGAAGTAACTAAAATTAAAATCCTAGTTGTCGGCGTGTAGTGTGTAGCCTTTTCCCCCCTTGAAATTTCTCATTCCATACAGATATAGTAATAAACATTTCTTTCATATGATCCTCGTATTCTTCCCCGCCCCTCTTTCCTCCTATTTACCAGGTTTCTGGTATCTGGCAATAGAGAGTGAACGCTCTTTCAATCTCCACCCCCCCCCCCCCAACTTCTTTACTCTCAGTGTCTCTGGCACGATTTTTCGCGGTTTCCAAAGCTTGTCAATAGGGACCCTTTCTTCTGTCTCCCCCGACTCAAGTCACGGCGCATTCATTATACGGCTCTTCACGAGTTCGGGTTATCCATTGAAATTCACAGCCAACTCCGATACACACTGAGGATATGACTGAGGGGAAATAAGGAGAGGAGGGGCGTCGAGGGGAAAGAGAAGGGGGGCGAGAATGTATTTTTTTAATCATCAAGGCGAAAATGATTCAAATACTGCAATTCTATTTCAATGAGAGTAAAATGAAAAACTTTATAGTCACGTCGGGAGGGAGGATGAAGGTCAGCTGTTCTTTCAAATAAGCCCCACATTTCGTTATTGCTTGAAGCAGCGCGCATTTCTAGGCACACTTTAAAATAAAACGATCCAAAGTAACTAATACGCGTTGTTTTTTAATGGGCCTGAGGATTATTCGCGGTCAGTGGTTTTGTATTGGGAGTGAAAATAAAAGTGAAATCAGACATGTACTCTCTATAGTATACCTCAGGCCGGTAACGTAACGAGCGTTATAAACATCCCCACAAGAGGAAATGTTTTATTACGCTTAAATAGAAATGAAAGAAGTGAATACAATCCCTCACAATTTTTTTTAAAACCAGTATACGCACGCACGATCGCACCGTTTATTTATATACGACTAAAAAAATAGCAATTAAATATTTAACGTTTAAAAGACGAATAGTGTATCCAGGCCATAATAGAGCTACTCAGTTTAGGAAATACCTGTAAAATATACAACTAAATAGCGTAGTGCTCGGAGCAGATCGCCAATTACGTTACAATAACAGAATTCGAGGAGGGATAGTGGTGTTGATGTAGAAACCCACGTAAATGCACCTCCACCTCCCCCAACCAGTCAATAGGTTACGAATCTTGGAAGCTTTAACACTATGTACAGATACATCACAGGATAGGATGGCAGAGGCGTCGTTGGCTGCCTGATTGTTTAAGGGGTGTACATAACAGGTTGGAGATAAGATCTACATAAACAATTACGCAGGGAGCGAGTTCACACCATTTCGTGCAAACTTGGTGCGGCCCGCATTGCCACGAGGCAACACACACAAAAACCCGGCTATACTGCCATCAGTAGCCTACGTACTTGAACATGACTAGGTAGAATTTACTAGAACTAACTTTATTGACACAATGCGTATTTAAATAAAGAAGGACCTATTGGTTTCATTTCTTCAATGGCCGGCATGTTACTTGACCATACTAAAGTAAACCCGTGTGTAAAAGAACTGCTTTGAACTTCAGATTTCCTCCCTGACCTTTGAAACACATTCGGCTCTGGTTACTTTTAACGTCTTTACCTGCTGACCACAGAAGAAACGCATTCCACCCTCAAAAGCTAAGGCTCTGACTGACCACAGATCCTTGCTGCAGTGAGGAGGGGTCAGGGGGGAAGGAGAGAAAACTGACTTCCAATAGAGTTAGCAGGGAAATAACTACCTTCATTTTGAGTAATTGCGAAGAAACTGTTTTTACAATGCCCTGGCCCTTGACCATTTTGGTAATGAGAATAATTTTTTAAGTAAAAAAAATACCAAGTAAAATTACTCACAGATACTGGAGATTATGCAGTCCCTTTAAATCATCATGCCTTATTTCCACAATACTGTTAGACACTATCTCTCTGTAGAGTAAAATATTTACATTAAAATGTTTTAATGTAAGCCTTGCAAAATACCATGCACTTTTTATATGCAAGTGTGTAAAAACATTTTACAGTTAAACACAATGCACGTTTTAAACCTATCACTTCACACATTTATTTAACTGAATAATGATCCATCAAAATAAGACCTCTTAAATTTCTCTGACAAATGTTTATAAATTGACATTTAAACTAAAAACTTTAGATTAATCAAAAACAAAAAGACTACATTTCTCTTTTATTTTTGGTAGTGATGTGTGAAGGACTAAAAACCTAAATTATCAATGATATTGAATGTGTACAAGACATTAAACTTTACATGTGGAAAAATTTAAAATGTCATACATTCTTTGTAATGATGATAAATTTCACAATAGAGTATAAATAAATGTTAACTTTACATTACTTAGACTCAGAACTTTACAGTTAAAAATACATATAGTTAAAGATGTATTGATTTTTATTCACATGAAGAAAACAGACTCGACAGTTAATATATTACATATATTTTAATACCAGTATTTATAGAATTCTACTCAATAATGTGATTTAAAATAACACAATTATTGTGGAAATAATTAAACTTATATAACTAGATGGAAACAGGAGGGCACACTGGTCCCAATTTAGTACTCATAAATAAGTAACAATTTGAACCAGCAATTAGTAATTTAAACACAACACTTTGATTTAAAGCCTTTTAACTTAACTATATGGTACTGCTAATTTAAGATAAAACTGATCAGCTGAACTGATTTGTAACAATTTAAAAAAATCGATAGGAAAAACCAATAGATAGGCCCTACTTAATAGAGAGTCCACTTAGAAAAGGGTAATTTAGTAAAAGTTAATCCCTCATGATCAAAGCATTAGCATCTTTAAGTGAGTACAACAAAGTGGTCAAGGTATAGTTTATTATTTATTTATAATACGAGCTACCTGAAATATATATATGGGTTGACATATTTTTTAAAGAATGTGGCTTCGAACAACATTGGTAGCTATATAAATATAAGGAGGATATATAGAATTTATACTAATCTATAGGTCTATATAGCATCGATAAGTATTGCTAATTAGTGAGTACAGAGGTTAGATGCAACAATCAAATAAAATATTGAATTGAAATACTGACTAACCGAGAGGGTTGGAGTAAATTGCTAGTTCTACATGAATTTATGGTTGTGTAAGAAAGACCAACAAATGTAATTTAAATAAAATATTTCACGGTTTGCAAACAAAACAAAACATTTATTTAGGTGGAAAATTACTGGGACTGTGCCAAATAGGCCTATTGAATATTGATAGTAAATTGTGAATTTGTTTAGTTAATGTTTAAGCCTTTGGCCAGGACTCTTCATTGATTAATTCATCAATTTTTAATGTATGCATGCAATTTAAAAATTGTTTTTTAACACAGAAGTTCTATACAAAGTTAAGTAGTTCTAAACTGATTAAATGATGAGGCACGTTTCACTACACCAGGGTCTCCTATGGTTTTTTTTTTTAATAAATTACAAATTAGCACTAAAACGGTCTTTTATTAGGCCTACTTATTTAAGTAAAATTAAGTTAGAAGACTTATTTCTAGAATGTTGATCTAGATCTAGATCTGAATAGCATTCTAGAAATTAGAAATCTACCAAACAATGTAGAGATTCTATCATGGTTTGAGAATGGAAATTTACTTAATTTAGATTTTAGATCTAGACTCTAGTAGTTTAAAATGCAATCGGATTTGTGACTAATCAGAAAAAAACACCAATAGGCTAGTGACATAGAGTCTAGATCTAGAGATTCTAGAAATGACTCAAATAATGTAGAAGAGTAGAGAGGGGCTAAATCTAGCTAGAATCTAGACCTAGCGGCAAGAGAATATCAACAGTAAAATCTCGGTGTGTTCTAGATTCTAGAATTAATTCTCCATTAGGCCTAAATATTAAATAGATCTAGAACCATTTTATAATTTTAAATAATGATCAGCCTTTTCAACATGTAAATACTTAGATCTTAATCTAGTACAGTCACACCGCTTACGCTAAACTATGAATGAATCTTGTAAACACGGAGTCGATACTACAGTAGACCGACTGCTGTGTCGTGTGTAAGGTAGCATAAAAAATGGACTCGTCTGTTTTGAAATAAAAATACTTACAGTCGTGTAACCCATCTTGGGATATCTTTCGGTATGTTCACTAGTCCGATTTTACTGCAATCAACAACACTTCCAAGACATGTGCACGAAGATGGGCATTTTACACTTTCGGCTTGTACAGTGTGTTTGAAACAACACACCCAAACAACGAAAGCAGAACAGACATACAACAACACGGCGGCCATATTGGCCCGACATTGAACTCGATTAGAGCTCCACTGCTGGCGATATACTATGAATAACTGACACTAGAAAGCTTATAAACTTGGTCCGAGACATGGTTTCAAAAGTAATCCAATATTCACGAATGCACAAGTTACTCCATTATATAGTAGAGGCACATTCACAACCTGTCGCTACAGAAGTTTCACAACACACTGAGTAACGTGAGCTTCGCCTCCCACGTTTGTGCCCCGAATGCATTCCTCCAAGTAACAGCAATTGGTGATTGGCGGTTGGTATCACGTGACGCATATATTAACACCCTGGGTTTCGAATGCAAAACATACTGATTGGAAGTGACAAATTGCCGACGGAGCACGCGTTTATCGGTGTCAAATCCATTTGTTTATTCATTCAACCAATCTTTAGCCTTGGATTAATACTTATAATCCAAAAGGGGGCGTTACCAAGTAAATTATAACTCGCCAAAGCGGACATACTGCCCTCTTTTTCTGTTTGGAAATGCCGCTTTATTTTTCTTCCACTTTTCTGCTATGGTAAATCTCGCTCTCAGTGACTACGCGTTTTTTTTATTACCGGTATTTGAAATGAGAATTAATAATTATGTATTATTCGCGCGCAACACTTAATTTGGCGTTCGCGATATTCTTGTATATAATTAACTCACCAGTCATTAACTTATTATCGTAATAAATATTGTATAATGAAAAGTCACAGTTATATCAGTAATTTTTCAATCACTATTATGAAGTGTTTTTTTTTTAAAGAAGGAAATTAATATTTGATTATTCTAAGAAATTACCGGTTTATCCAATCTGTATAATTTGGTTATTTTTTTAGACTGAATAAAAGACGGAAAATTGTGATAGATGAGGCAATGATGTAGCTTCGATTTAAGGGGGAGGTGGTGGATTTCACTGTCCGTTTTTAAAGAAAGTTGTGTTTCGAGGAGGAGTGTGGGGCTGAGTGTTGGAAACGTGACAGAGCATTACACAAATAATAATGATGATAATAATAATAATGATATAATTTACATTTATACAAAATCTTGCACATTTAATCATACAAGGCGAGAAGGGGTTAGGTGGATGGTTATTATTAATTTGTGTAGTTTTAGAAATGATTAAAATAAAGGTAACTTAAAATAATGTTATAAAAAGTGTTTCGTTAAGACATGTTTTCTTATTGAGGAGGGGAGGGGGCACTTGAAGCCAGTGTGTCTTACAGACTTTTTCTCGGGGGGGGGGGGGGGGGAATTTGAAATTTGGGGGGGGGGGGGCTGTAGACTCTTTTTCGGGGGGGGGGGGGGGGGGGGAAAGCTCCAAATCCCCCCCCCCCCCCCCGAAGAGATGCCTGGAAGAAACTCTACTTGAAACATTCAGTGAGGGTTGGACACACATTTCAACATTTCAAGGGCACTGTTTAAAGTATATATTTTCTATATAAAGTATATATTGTTTCTATTTCGTTCTGGGGGAGGGGGTGGGGGAGTAATACCTAATTTTAATAAGAAATAGATTTTGTTTCAGAAAAAATAACATTAGTAGACAAGGATGATACCATCCCAGCGGGGGATGGGGGGGGGGTGACACCAAATCTAAAGTTTTACAAAACTGGCGTATGGGCCTCTTTTGCCTGAGGAGGAAACTTCACCATAGCTGCGCAATGTGATATAACAAACTAATGTGGTGCCATAGTTGGGGATGGGGGAGGGGGGGGGGGGAAGGAAGTGTGTGATTTGTGGCAATATGACCGATTCAGATTTACAATGTCACAAAATAAGACAACGGGGTTGTGTTTGATAGCGTTTATATCGAAATCTAAGATGGGGAGTTTACTTTCTTTTTTTTTAAATATTTTTTTTTTATAAAACGTAAGAGGCATTCATTTAAACTCAGTACATTCTAAGGGTTCATACATAGGCTATATTTTTAATACAGAATTTATGTATAGTGTTATTCATCTTTTTGTTATATATGGTAAAAGGCGATATTTATCAATTTTATCTAGATGTAAAACATTTGATTCTTTTGTTTTTGTTAAATTTTCTATTACTTAGAATGGGTGAATGTATACTGGCTCTCTTATCTCCCCAATCAAAGTGTTTTAAAAGTTTCTAACTGGGCTTGCTTCTCCTTTAGGTGGATATGTGACATTAGATTTCCACTCTTTAAGGAAATGACGTGAGTTAATCAATAATGTGATTCCCATAGCGACACAACACTTTCACATTTGTGTGTAACTGAATTGTGACGTGGTGTGTGTGTAAGTGTATGTATGTGTATGGGGAAATAGTGGGGTTGTTCTTAGAAATGTTACAGACTAGTTTATTGTACCTTAATACAACGTTATATTCTGTTAGGGCGGAAATGTTACTTTTTTTTCCGTTCTGTAATATGTGCACACTCTGGTCGAATGGTAGAGCTTACGAATGCTGGTGCGAGTTCGGATCCCGGGCTCAAATATGTATGAAACCCCTGAGTACACCCAGCTCTGATGGGTACCTGACTCACGTTAAGGAAACAAAGGCCGCTGTACATAGTCCAAACCACACTACCTCCTGTCATTGAAACAGATGAACTCTGCTTCATCTGCCCCGTGTGTCTTGGGCACGAACGGGAAAAGATTATAATGATGTGTACATTATCTTAACATTTTTTTTAAAGTTACCCTTTTCAGACCAGATGGTCAATAGGGCATAACGACGTATATTCTAAACTTATGTTAGGTAAAGTAAAAGGGGTTGGGCATATAACTGATCACACCTTTTTGTATGCAGATTAAATCAGTGTTTCTTTTAAACAATTTTTCTTCAGGTGGAGGGCGGGGGGGGGGGCGGCACTTATGGAGGTTTTTTTTGGGGGGGGGAGGGGGGGGTGTGAACACTGTTTGAAATATATGTTTTGAATATAGTATTTTTAGCTGTTAGTTTTAGAAAAGCTTCGGGGGTGGGGTGAGTATCGTAGAAAGAGTTGTACACTACTTGATCTGCCATTTGGACCTCAAATTCGACAGGATATTTTACTTTTTAATAAGAGTTTTATTTCAGTCTTCTAGCCCCCCTTCCCCTCCCCAAACACACACATTCTCCTTATGCACATCATAGACTTAATGCACGTGTCTTCGCTGTCCTTACTCACACCCCTGTGTTTGAAATTCGCCTTATGCCAAGACACTGATGTAAGCCATCCGCCCTACCAGCTGTATCCATCCGCGCTCCCGGGTTCGAATTATCCGCGGACTAATTTATGCAAGCGTCGATACAAGCGTACACCCAAGAGCTGCTTGTCGGTCTAAAATACTGTGCTTATCACTAAATGGCAGTAAATCTAGCTTGAGGTACTCAAGCGAGTTACGCCATATGGGATATATCCTTAACAGTTTAACCTTTGACCTTTTAGCCAAACAGGAAATACACATTTCACTAGATAATTTCATGCAAATTTTTTTTTTAAACGTGGACGGGGTGTTAATTTTTGTTTTATGTTTAAAAAAAAATTTCGAATAACAATTTAGAAGATCTAAATATTTAAATTTTTTGACACCGTAGTGAAATAAATTAAGGACTTGATCCTTCCCCCATCACAAGCTATTTTAAACGGCGACAAAGCTGAGACGTATCAGCTACCCTGTTTAGCAGTCGGATGGAGGTTAAAGGTTGTTTACAATTTATCTTCTTCCGCGTTTACTTACTTTTCATCAGCACATTTAATTGGAAAGTAATGGTGGCGGTGTGTGTGTGGGGGTGGGGTGTTTGCTGAGGCCAAGTTTGACACCGTCTTTAAGGTGTCCAGGCAACCGAAATAAAACAAACAAACAAGCAAACAAACAACGAAACCATTAACAGCGACATAACACTCAGTGTTTCTTCCAGACTTTTTTTCTCCGGGGGGGGGGGGGGGGGGCACTTGAAATTTTCGGGGGGGGGGGGGGGGGGCGGTAGACTTTCTTTGGGGGGGGGGGGCGGACACTGTTAAAAGTATATATTTTCTATATAAATTATATAAATTTCATTTCGGGGGGGGGGGGGCGGTAAAAAAAATTCGGGGGGGGGGGGGGACAAAGCCCCCCCCCCCCCCCCCCCCCCCCCCCCCCCCCGAAGAGATGCCTGGGATAAACTCTGATAACAGTTACAAGGGACCATGCCCGGCACAGTGATTATCAAAACAGAGCAGTTAAAGTTTAGTCTAGAACAGTGGTTCTTAACCAGGGTTCGATCAAACCACAGGGGTTCGACGGAGATCAAGCAACACACCCAACCCGACTTATATGATTTACGATCGGATTTTGTTGGTGAAGCCGATAGAACTATTAAGAAGGGTTCTGTGAAAGCGCATATGAAACAAGTGGGGTTCGGTTCCGGTACCTCCAAAAAGGTTGAGAACCACTGATGTAGAAAATATTCTTTCTTTAGGTAGGAGTAGGAGTAAGAAGACTTTTTAGAAGTCTAAGTTATCAAATACCTTATTATTATAACTATTAGCTTTCTTGAGACAAATATTTTTGTTAATTACGAAAAATAGTAACCATTTCGAACCTAGAGGTCCATCAGGCAGATGCAGTAGAGTTGACCTGTTTCTGCGACCTAGTCATATGAAGTGATACTGTGATCAGCATAGTGCTAAGTTGTCTTTACTCTTCCTAACATCCTAACATGAGTAAGATACACATCAGAGTTAGCTGGACTCTGGGAAGTTCTACCGAATACGAACTCGAGACTTTTGGGTTTGCAGTCGGATGCTCTACCAACCGACCACTAACTAAAGATTGCAGTTTTAATATTATCAGAAAGTAAGAGTAGGGGACTTGGGGGAGGGATGTAACATGTCAACCTTTTAACTTTATTTGTAGAGACTTAGAGCATCAGGCATACTGGGAAATAAAATTTTAGACCTACCCCTCCCCTACTCAATGCACACACCCTCTATTCATTTTGTGCTATGAAGCTAAAGTGTCCTAGTTATTTTATAATTTATTTTAATTATCTACATTTTGATAATTTTATTCTAAAATCTTAGGATATTACATTTAAAAAAAATGTTTTAATTCTATTGCTCTTAAAGTTTACCGCCACTTAAAAGAAGAAATCAACAAAAACACATTTGACTTCCGTATCAGCTTTGATAAAAATGGAACGCCCAATTGAGCGGACAGAACCCAGGGGTGGTCAACGTGTTAACCTCAGTTTTTTTTTGCCACTAACACTAAGAGCTTTGCCTTTTTACACAATGTTTCTTATGTGAGGATTAATCTGTGTGCGCAAATTTCCGTTGCGCATTTTATTTTATGCAATTTAATCGCTGCGCATTTTTTTTGTTACGTAGCAATTTTTTAATTTGTGTGTGTGTGTGTGCGAGCGTGTATGTGTTTGTGTGTGTGTGTGTGCAAGTTTGTCATTTGACGAATCCCGGTATAGATTAAATAAATATTTTAACAATAACCAATACTGTTACATGGGTTAGTTGATTGCTTTTTAATTTATTGGTTTGGTTTGTGGAGTTGAAATCACTCGGACATACATTTTGTACAGTTGTCTAGATATAATTGTATAGAGTCCGCTAAGAAGATTAGGTCAAGATTGGTTAGTTTCCAACAAAATTCTATATTGCAGGCAGGGAAGGATGTACTGACCCGACAGGATTATGTAGAGACAGCCGTGGATTATATACTGACCGTGTGGATTATGAGCTGACCGCAGAGGATTAAACCCAGCCCTTGGGGATTACCTCCATTAGAGAGAGGGTTCGAGGGTTGTTCAGTTTTGTAGATGTGAAGCGATTGATACATTATCTGTATTTTCACAGCTGTTAGTTGCTTAAAAGATACACACATATTCCGTATTTAATAATCTGTTTGTTCGATTTGAACCAGAGGTGCAGCTATGAAGAAGTGTGTGGGGTGGGGTGAGGAGGCTGGGGAGGGGGGGGGGGGTGAGTAGGCTGAGAGAGGGGGTGTTTTCTCTGCTTTTACAGAAATTTTTAGCGGCGCACCTTATTCCAAAAATATAAGAGTACCAAGTCACTTACAATTTGACTTCACCCCCTCCCCCCACCTGTTATGCCATACCCACGTACTTGTCATGTCTTACATGTTTACAGTAAAAAATTGTCAAATTGTTTTCGATTACTAATTCAGTATATCAAAGAATCCTCTTTAGACCTAGCGATCCGCTGAGCAGATGAAGTAGAGTTCATATGTTTCTCAGCATATAAAGTCATGTGTGGTCAGCACTTTGCCCAGCCGCCTTTATTTTCCCTAACATGAGTTAGGTACTCGTCATAACTGGGTGGACTCAGGGATTCTAATGACTTGGACCTGGATTCGAACTCGAGACTTTCGGGTTAGCCGCCATGCGCTCTACCACGCCGTTCTATAATTTAGTATAGTAATCTATTCCATTGAATGTAAAGAGAAATCGCTTCTTGCATGGGGTATGTTTTCCCAATCAAGCAATATGTACGAACTACCATCGTACACAACATATTTATTTCGTCAACTTGGTCAGATTACTTCATAAACCATTTTTACAAAACGAGAACAGCTAAGATGAAAAGTGATTTTTTTTTCGTTTTAAATTTAGATTGAGACGCAACATATTTCGGTTGAACCTGATTGGCCGGCTACAGCACAGGAAGTTGTTAAGAATCGCCGTTTGAACACATGTGCCTAATTTCTGGGCGAGCGGTTTGCGCATGTGCAGGAACAGATGGTTTTATTAGAGTTCTTGATGTACCATATTTTTTTTTTCAAAAATATCCGGAAAGATTTTGTCCGGGATGCACCCACTTCAGGTTGGAAGCCGGAAACGCTGTGGCCGAGTTGATAGTAGCTCTGACCTTTCTCCGATGTCTTTTTTTTTTCCAAATTTTGCGGAGCTGGTACTTTAAGATAATTACATGCAGGTTTAAATTTGTTTTAAAAGTAATTCCCCAACCACCCCACCCTCCCCCGCCCATCTATCCCACACGGTGTCATATAAATCTCAACTTGCGATACGTATGAAATAGGTATAATGGCAATACGTGTGAAATAGGTATACTGGCAATAGGTGTGAAATAGGTATGATTGTAATACGTGTGAAATAGGTATAATGGTAATACTTGTGCAATAGATATACTTTCAATACGTATGAAATAAACATTCTGGCAAGGCGTAGTAAATACGTATACTGGCAGACGGCAGTAAATGTGAAGTAGTTTAGCTAGCTAAATGTATGAAGTAGGTTTACCGGCAATACTCAACCGATTGTAAATGTATTATTCTATTATTTAACTAAGTCGTAAACTCTTGCTATTTCAAAGTTTTAATCACCTATTGTTAACATGGCACGTGATATCGTAATCACCGGCCATTGATTGTATCGAGCATGCGCCCTAACATTGTTCCATCAATAGCTGATTAGAGTTTTTCATCGCGGTCTATTTTCAATGGATTTCGCCTCCAGACCATTATATCGTATCGTTAATTAATATCTCGCTCTAAGCTTGCTGAAGAATGGGTGCGAATGATGCAGCGGCGGTGAAAGGGTTAAAAATAAATCTTGGCTTGTTTACTTATTTACTCTCGTCTGCCAAGCCGCCAGGCTCCAGTGGTTAGACGCCAGACGAGCGTCCAGTCGCAAGGTTGGCGGGAAATTGGGGTGTTTTAAGGCGGGAAATTGAGGTGTTATAATGCGGGAAATTGATGGTGTTGTAATGCGAGAAATTGAGGTGTTGTAATGCGGGAAATTGAGGTGTTGTAATGCGAGAAATTGAGGTGTTGTAATGCGGGAAATTGAGGTGTTGTAATGCGAGAAATTGAGGTGTTGTAATGCGGGAAATTGAGGTGTTGTAATGCGAGAAATTGAGGTGTTTTAAGGCGGCAAATTGAGGTGTTGTAATGCGAGAAATTGAGGTGTTATAATGCGAGAAATTGAGGTGTTCTAATGTGGGAAATTGAGGTGTTGTAATGTGAGAAATTGAGGTGTTGTAATGTGAGAAATTGAGGTGTTATAATGCGGGAAATTGAGGTGTTGTAATGCGAGAAATTGAGGTGTTCTAATGCGGGAAATTCAGGTGTTTTGAGGTGGCAAATTGAGTTGTTCTAATACGGGAAATTGAGGTGTTCTAATGCGGGAAATTCAGGTGTTTTAAGGTAGCAAATTGAGGTGTTCCAATGCGGGAAATTGATGTGTTTTAATGCGGGAAATTGAGGTGTTCTATATCGGGAAAATTGAGGTGTTCTACTGCGGTTAACTGGGGTGTTCTGAGGATGTACACTGCTGTTGTTATGTGGTATACGGACATGCTTAAATTCAAACCGCCATACGATTTTCAAGGCACAGCAAAGTGCCAATGTTTTCCTCACGTTTTTTTACCTCACTTTTTGTTCTTTCTCGTTTTACTTTTTTAATTTTGTAATTTTAGACACCGTTTTCTAATTGATTGAAACCCCCAAGTCGTGTACAGTGATACTCGTGAGTGTTAACATTTCTGCCACTGACCACATTTTTGCCGCGGTTGGAGACTAGTTACAAGCCAGAGGTGTTGTGGGAAGAGATTGTCGTCCATTGGGTACTTCAAGGTGGAGGAGGTAGGTGCAGAGGCGTAGCGACCCTTCCCGGCGTCCGGGGACAAACTTTCAATTTGGCGCCCCCCTCGGGAGCAAATTTGTAAATTGCAACCTCCTCCCCCCCCCTAAAACTTTCGATCTCCTCCCCCCCCCTTAAACTGCAAAAAATGCAGCTAAAATTACATTTTAATTTGTTTTTATAACCCATTTGGCACCCCTTAAGGTCGGCGCCTGGGGACATATGTACCCCCCTGCCCCCCCCCCCCCCCCCCATCGCTACGCCTCTGGGTAGGTGTGAAGGCACCTACTGTTCTGGGAACATGCTGAGGGAAGAGCCATCTGGTGAGGACGTGAAGCAATGCGGATCAATCTCAGAGGGCATTATGGGAAAATGTGGAGAAGTTCCGGACCCTAGCTTTGTCAATTAGGTCAGCATAATTAGCGATTTTTACAAGACCAACTTGAATTTTGCAGTTGACGATTTAGCCTAGTTAAAATAAGTCTCATTTCTCGCCTTTTGTTATTTTTTTGTTTGTTTGTTATTTTTTACAATTTTGATCATTATTTATTAAAGGTTTTACGTGTAGGCAAGAAAATTTCTTTTTTTTTTTTTGGCGAATGAGTCCAGTCTGTGAGATAGTAAACAGCTACAATAGTAGTATACTTGAAATCTTGACAAATGTAAAATTAAATTCAAAATTTTTAACAGCTTTTTATTCTCCTCTATATATTTCTCGACAAAACCATCGCCGACAGAAATACGTACCCGCTTCTTAATCGATATTTATGTATCAGCAGTCGTAAAACAGTTTAACCCCGCCCCTCCCGCGAACTTTGTATATAAGCAACTATCAAAACAATGTCTCACCTAGCCCCTCCCCCCCCCCACTCGTGTGTTAACAGATACCCCCCCCCTCACACCCCCCAGCCTCCCTGAGTAACTTAGCCTCAACCTCCCATCCTCCTATCCACTGATGACTTCCCCACACGCTACTAAGAACGGAACACTAACTGGAATGGCTTTACCAGGTACTAAAACCCTATTAATTCTGAAGGGATGTGACTGTCTTGAGAACTACAACTAGATCTTCATGTGGGGGGAGGGGGAGGGAGGGAGGGCAAGAGGTCACATAAAAAAAGTTACAGAGAAACAGAAAAAAAACATCCGAAGTTGTGCTTGGTATCAGTAACGTTTTGTTATGGTTTGAGTCTTAACTTTAGGTGTTGCTTTTTAAACTAAAGTAAGTACTAAATAATGATAAAACCAAAGTTTACGCAAGTTATTGAAATTTTTATTTTATACAAGACCTAGTATTGAGTAAGGATAAACTTTAATATTACGTAGCTTATTTTTAAACTATAGTAAGTACAAAGTATTGATAAACCTTAATAACGCGTTTTATAAGCTTTCTGGAAAGTTATTTTTAACGGATAAAATACGTTGGTCCTACACGTTCATATGAACTTGTGTTGTTGAGTGGTAGAGCACGTTTGAGCGACGTTGAATCCCGGGTTCAGATCTTTAAGACGTCCCTACGTTCACCTAGCCCTAGTGAGCTCCCTGGAGTCGATCACCTGGTCTGCTAATTACCGCGCCCGCATTACGTAAATTCTGCAGCATCGATGCTGATTCTAAAAAGCCTAATAACTTACCTGTTTGATAATTGATGACGACTTGACTGAATGACCAGTAGTTCAGTGCCTTGTTAATACAATCTTATTAATAGATTTGTTTCTGGTATTTGTTTTACATCACCGAATATAGCATAGTGAAGGAATTTTACCAACAATATACAATATGCCATATACTATCTACGATAGGTTCATAAAATTATAATAGGAAAAAAAAGGATTCATAAAATAAGGTATATTCTACAGATATACTAAATATAGAACTTAAGGCGGACGGCATGGTCGGATTTTAGAGCGAGTCTCGAGTTCGGATCTCGTGTTCGGATCTCGGGTTCGAGTCGACAAGATGTTCCTGAGTCCACCCAGCTCTGATGGGTACCCGGCAAACGTTAAGAAAAAATAAGAGCGGCTGGGCACAGTACTGACCACACTACCTATTCATAAGGTCACTGAAACAGACGAACTCTACTTTACCGATAGACTGTCAGGTTCAGAAAGGTACTTTTTTAAATAGTCAGGACCCCCTCTTTCCCTTCCCTCTCCCCCACCCACACCCCATAAAAACAGAACTAATACGAACAGGCGTCCATGTTTCTGGATTAACACTTTAGCGACTAGGAAACGAATCCATCTGGTGGACTGGTAAAGTCCTTTAAGAGACACTAGGTGGGGGGGGGGGGGGGGGGCTGTCTGTAAAGCGAGGGGGGGGGGGGGCAATCTCTTAATACTTAAAGGTCAAGAGTTCGCCGGCTACCGTCCAGGTCTGCAGAAATCGTTTGGACAAATGTCTTTTGAGCAGATTCTTCTGTTGGACGTACACGGCCCGGGGGTAGGGTCCGAATGTTTATTTGTATGTTCTTGTTTTCTAGCGTCTCCTCCTGGCTTGTTGTATGAGGGGGGGGGGGGGATAAAAATATGTAAAGGGATAAACACAGTTGTACTCATGTTTTATGAGAACATGTGGGGGGGGGGGGGGGAAGAATGGACAATGCGAATCTCGGCCGGTTGAAATTATGTCCAGACGAAATGGACGTTGTGGCCTAGCATTAGAGCGCTAGACTGCCAAGTTCACTGCTAACCACTAAAGTCTCGAGTTCGAATCCGGTTTCTAGGAAGTAGAATGTCCTAGATCAGATGAGTACCTAACTCACGTTAGGGAAAACAAAGATGACTTGACATAGTGCTGACCGTACCATCCCTTCAAATGTTGACGTCTCTAAAACAGGTTAACTCTACTTCATCTGCCCCATGTGTCATGGGCACGAACGCGAAAATATTATGAAATTAATGGATTGTTGAACAAAAAGACGAACATTCATTCTTTTTGAGTGTTAAGTATTTGTAAAGAAAATTAAGAAATTTTTACTTAATATTTAACTTTAAAGTCTATTGGTTAATGCGTTGCCTATTAACGTTTTTTTTTTTTTTTTTTTCTTGGAACCAGACACGACTGTACCTCAGAGGTGTAGCGAAGGGGGGGGGGGGGCGGGGGGTGCGGACCGCACCCGGTGACACCATTTAGGGGGGTGACACCAAGGCAAAAAATAGTAACAGATATAGAGAGAAAAAATTTGAGGGGAGGGGTGCAAATCGAAAGTTTGAGGGGGGGGGGGAGTGCAAATCGAAAGTTTGAGAGGGGGGGGGGGGTGCAAATCGAAAATTTGTCCCCGGGAAGAGTCGCTACGCATCTGAGGTGGTGACACCATTAAGTGCCGCACCGGGTGACACCCGACCTCGCTACTGCTGTACCTGAAAAAAAATTCCTATCATCGAGTTTTGTTTTTTAATGTACCAACTTACGTTTTCATGGCTTTTGTTTTTTATAATCGAAACCCCACACTCTTAATTTGACCTGCTAAATGGTTCACTGAACATATTTATGTGAGATTTTTACTCACCACATAATGCCGTCCATTGCTATATAGGAACTAAGCGAGTGTTATTATTGGATTGCACGACCAACAAAAACATACAAACATATGAGTACTCAACACTACTGCGGTCCGTTCTATTCTCTTCCTCTAAGAAACTTGACCAGTACAATAGAATCTTATGCACCAAACCATGTCTGGCGGCTACTGACCTTAGCTTGACCACTACAATATAATCTTATACATCTAAACATGCGACGTAGGTATTGACCTTAGCTTGACCACTACAATATAATCTTATACACCTAACCATGTCTGGTAGGTATTGACCTTAATTTGACCAGTACAGTATAATCTTATACACCTAACCATGCCTAGTAGGTATTGACCTTAACTTGACCACAACAATATAATCTTATACACCTAATCATGCCTATAGGGTATTGACCTTAACTTGACCACAACAATATAATCTTATACACCTAACCATGCCTAGTAGGTATTGACCTTAACTTGACCACAACAATATAATCTTATACACCTAACCATGCCTAGTAGGTATTGACCTTAACTTGACCACAACAATATAATCTTATACACCTAACCATGCCTAGTAGGTATTGACCTTAACTTGACCACAACAATATAATCTTATACACCTAATCATGCCTATAGGGTATTGACCTTAGCTTGACCACAGCAATATAATCTTATACACCTAACCATACCTGGTAGGTATTGACCTTAACTTGACCAGTACAATATAATCTTATACACCTAACCATTCCTGGTAGGCATTGACCTTAACTTTACCACTACAATATAATATTATACACCTAACCATTCCTGGTAGGTATTGACCATAACTTGACCACTAAAATATAATCTTATACACCAAACCATGCCTGGTAGGTATTGACCTTAACTAGTAAGGAATGCTCAAGGTTTTTAAAAGCATTATTTACCTCCCACCCCACTTTTACTTGATTTAGAGCCAACACTCCGAGGACGATGTTCAAAGTGTTATCTGGCTACTTTTTCCTCAGACATTAAAACAGGTAAACTCTACTCCATTGGTGTACATTCCGAAGACTGAACTTTCTTAGTTTACCCAGTTATACCAGATGGTAAAATGCACACGCCGAGGAATGGCATTTTATCTGGAACTGCAACCGTGATAGTATGGACAAAGTCCAGGCACATCTTACCTCCCTTGGTTCCAGTCATATCGACGTCACTGCTGCACTGAAATTTTTAATTAATTATTTTTTTTTAATCATTTCATGCTGTTATATAAAATGTAAATAAAATGTAAATAACATATAAGTAACATATATAAAATATATAAAATATAAATAAAATATAAATAAAATATAAATAAAATATAAATAAAATATAAATAAAATATGAATAAAATATAAATAAAATATAAATAAATATATATAAAATGTAAACAAAATATATATAAAATATAAAAAAAAATATAAACTAGATACACATTAAATATAAATTTAATACAAATGAAATATAAATTAAATATAACTGAAATATAAATGAAATATAAATGATATATAAATGAAATATAAATTAAGTATAAATAAAATATAAATAAAATATAAATAAAATATAAATAAAATATAAATTAAATATAAATTAAATATAAATTAAATATTCAGATTTCCATTTCATCCAGAATTTATAAGTGTCTACAGTACAGTGTCCCGTTCCTCACATTCTTGGCCGTGCATGGTCTAATGCCCAAAATGCCTGCCCGGGCAGGTGTTTTTAATGCTAATCAGAAAGAGAAAACACAAGACACACACTGTAGCCATTATTTGCGGTCGGCGCAACAAATTTGATTACACGATAGTTAGGAACGGTAAGCCGGCATTTTTTGTCAAAGGCGGGGAAGTAACTCTGCTTGTTTATCTCGGTGTATCATTTTCCCCTTCGTGCTAAATGCCGCACGACATTTGGAATATGGAGGAGAAGGTGTTCAAATGTTAGCAAAATTAATGAAATCACGTGGCTAATTATTTTGATTACACAGAAAAATCGATACATTCTGAGAAAATAATGAACCTTTTTAAAAACGGTAACTTTTTAAAAAGTTAGATTAGTTAGATCACTCTTGAACTATCAGTTGACCAATGCATGTATAATGTATAGTGTACCGGGAACGATCTCCCTTAATAACTTTCTCGAAATTTTTTTTAGAAAAAAGAACAGGGGATGGAACTCGGGATATAGACATGAATTATAAACCATTTTAAATACTTAAACTTATTAAAATAGAATAAAATCTCGTTGAAAAAAGAATTACACACCTGTGAACGCCAAATAAAACGTGCATAATAGTGCGGAATATTATTAGTACTTTATAAATTTACATTCGTTTTTTGAGAAATCGGAAATAGCGTAAATTAGTACTTTCAATCAACGAAAATTACTCAAAATTTGATAGAAGGTAGAGAATTAGATCTTTTACTTACATATGAAATTTCATTTATCTAGCTGAAATAGTACTCAAGTTATAGGCCTTTTTTTAAACGGACAGAATTGCAAAGTCCAGTTTTTACGACTCGATAACGCATAAAACGCCAAAATGTTTATATATTTGTATTAATAATTTTTGCCTGATTAAAATAAGTCCTCTATACTCCGGATGTGATGAAGGACTGAGGAGTAAAACGGTGAAAACGGTCAAAATTTCATGTTATTTTTTGCACGATTACAATATTTTCTCTATACTTGGTATATACGAGAAAGTAAAAAAAATGTAAAATACAAATTAATTTTTTTTGTAACAGAGACGTGGTGTGAATCGAACCCGTACCTATCGCATGGTAACTGTTACACTATCAACTAAGCTATTTAGGCACTTCAAACTAACGCACACACACACACACACATCTGTATATGCCGATGTAATTATTTCTATTTGAAAATAAAAAGTATTTAAAAAAAAAGTACAACTCAATAATCAACCAATAGTTTAGATTTTTTTAAATGAAATGTTTTTTTCTTCAAAAATTTCTACATTTCCACATGTCTTTTTTTGAAAATCAACGTGTAGCCATATAATAGTAAAAACTGTTTTAAGACTCTTTAATTGACATTGATCTTGACAATTAAAGACTTAACTTTCAAAGTAAAACATTAAAACCAAAGCTTTTAAAATTCTTTTACTGAACAATACTTGAATCAAAGGCTTCATATGACTCATGGTATAACATTTCCTAAGTAGCAACTTCAACATTTCAAACCTCTTAGAAGTCGTAGATTAAAGAATTTCCGACTTTTCGTCAAGTCAAAGGGCAACAAAGTCTACCAGAAATAAATACGTGAACAAATATAATTGAAAAAAAAACAACTTCAAATACAATACGCATTTTGGGAGTGGGGTTTCGAACTTTATACGTTGTGTATGCCCCTTAAAAAGGATGTATTATGCCCCGAATGCCCTTCTTTCATGCCCCTTCTCGCTTTAATTAATAGGGTATTTTTTTTTATTTCAACAGGTGTATACGCTAGAGTGAAAACGGATTTCTATATAGATCTATTATAAAAAAAAAACACCTGAATTATTCTGGTCATATAGGTGTTTGATCCACATCACGGGGTTCAGGGTACCTGGTTGGGGGAAAAAAAAATTTGGAAGAATGGTCGGACACACTTGAGGAGTTCTATACATAGGGCAACTGTCGTAAATTAAACTAAGGTGTTGGTGAAGGCGGGGGGGTGGGGGGGGGGGGGGGGGTGGGGGGTGGTATGTATATGGTTATAGAACATTTTTTTCTTTCTTTGGGGTTCCTGATAGTTAAAAGGTGAGATACACACGTCCGCGAAAGGTGGGGGAGAAAGGGGGGGGGGGGGGGGGTAGGGAAATTATCAATTCAATAGAGGAGCGTTTGAGGGTGCGTTGGATAAAAGAAAGAAATAAACGTGGCCAATATTTGTATTAGCCGGGGTAGAGAAACATCGAAGAATAGGTGAGAAATGGTTCGTTTTAAATGCAGGATACTGGTAGGCGAGAGTTGATGGGGTGGGGGAGGTGAGGTGGATGGGGTGGGTGGATGGGTGGGATGGGGTAATGTGACAAGTGATAGAGCAGCTTAGCTGAATCAAGGTAGCATATATATATATATATATATATATATATATATATATATATATATATATATATATATATATATAATATATATATATATATATATATATATATATATATATATATATATATATAATATATATATTACTGTCGTGTCGACATTTGATCTGTCATCATCATCCACCCTCTCGTCCACCGTGGTCTGTCTCTTGTCCTATGCGAGTAAGTTTTTAACCAGGTGTGGCCACAATAGACGAGAGCTATAAAACATGAAACGAAATGCCCCGAAACTGACACCTGTTTTACATTATTCCTTGAACTAAAATGTTAATAGGCTTTAATTAACGTGTGTTCTTAATTAACATACATGTTTGTGTTTGACGTGGTGCGAAATTTGATATTTAATTACAGACAATTTTTTTTTGAGAATTAATTTCCGCGTCCCCGTCCCCCCTGTATATATAAATAAAATTACACCCCATTTTTCCAATGTATGAAAATGAATGTTTACAAAAACAAAATGAATGAAACCATTGAATACAAGAGTTCTCACTTGGCAGATGAAGTAGATGTCACCTGTTTTCTCAACATCGGCCTTGTGAAGATTTGATGTGAGAGTTTACATTATGACCATGGTGCCCATGGTGCCCATGGTGGCCCAGGATGCCCATACGTTACCCAACTCAGGTCAGATGCCTCCATCCATTAGAGCCGGGTTGGCCCAAAGACGCCCGAACTCGAACCTGTGAACTAACCTTCCAGGTTTATTGCCCTACCGCTCGACCACGCAATCCACCATCTAAAATGTTTACATGAGTTCTACGGCCGTTATAGTTGCAACGTGTTGTGGTTTCTGTTTAATTTAAATTTATTTTTCATTTCATACAAAAGAGACCGCGCAAAATTAGTGTAGAGCATACAACTGCCAACCCGAAAGTCCTTGAGTTCGAATCCGTATAAGGTTCATATAAAATATAAGAGGTCACCCAGTTGTGTAAAGTACCTGGACTCACGTTAGGGAAAGTAAAGGCGGCTGGGAATAGTGCTGACGGCACTATCTCTTCATATGAGGAGGTTACAGAAACATGTCAACTCTGCTTCATTTACTCTATGGACCTAATGGACATTCAGGTTCGAAAGGGATCTTTACTACTTTTACCACACACACCACCATTATGTATATATAACACCAAGAAGAATATAACGTATCGTCAATTAAGGGTTGTAGCGAGGTATGCATTCAAAATCTGTCTCATCTTTTTTTTTTTCTTTTCAAGCTAAAGGAATTTTAATCAACAATTTGCCCTTACCCTTAGCCTCCAATTAATTACTTATGTTAATTACACGACTTAAAAACACTCAGCGGAAAAGAATACGTTAGACTTTATTTACATCTCATCTACATTTTCGACAGGAAAAAAAAAAATAAAAAAAAATAAACCGGATGCGAAATCTTATCGGCACCGTTTCCAATGTAGGACGTGCCATGCTCCGTCACGCGGGCCTTCAAGACCCCAATTAGCAGACGACGTCGCCTGGTGTCACGTGGCAGCCGATTGAATGAAAACAAAATTAGCGGTCTCGGAATGTGGCTTTGATTCAGAAATCTTCAAATATAAATCAAAGCTCCTTGTTGTTTTTTTTAAAAGATGTTTAATTCATTATCAAGCGGGCGTTAAGAAAAGAAAATAAATGAAAGAAATTACGTACGGTATTTTAATGCAAATTTTGAAATAATTAATTTTCAGGCCAGGTTAGAAAGGCCCAGGTGTAGTGGTAATCGGTTGGTGTCAGGTATGTTTGATCCCGTGGGTGGTTTAACCCTGGGGGTGTTTGTGGACCGGGGGTGAACCAATCGTTTGTTCACTATTGTGTGGTGGTTTATTGCGGGGTACGGGCGGGTACATGTGGAGGAGGAGGGGGGAGGGGGGAAGGGATCCCTAAAGCAATTTGAATTTGTTTTTCAATTGTCGCTGCGTGAAAAAAAAAGAATAACATTGATTTAGTAATACAAAAGTATGGCGGGGGGGGGGGGGGGGCGATTAGGATGTGTAATTTATCTTTAGAACAGGCTAGGCTAGTTGGGTCAAGTGGAACCTCATCTTGTAAGAGCAGTACAAGCTAAACGTTCGAGGAAATGAGAAGTTTACAAAACGTTTCATTCAACACTCGAGATACAGGTCAATACAATAACCAATAAGTTTATATAGTGTTTCTACAGGGTGGACTACAAACCCGAAAGTCTCGAGTTCGAATCCGGGTTCAAGCCTGCAAAACGTCTCTGAGTACACTCAGCTCTGATGGATACTTGACCCACGTTAGGGAGTAAAGGCGGCTGGGCATTGTGCTGAAAACACTATCCGAGGTCACTAAAACAGATGAACTCTACTTTACTTGCCCCATGGACCATCTGGTCACTTGCCTCATGGACCATCATAAAGGGAACTTTACATTGTGGAGATGACCTTTCTGTGACGAACCGTGAGTGACGATGATGATAGTGGAAATAATCCATTACATCCAGCATCCCCGATTGTTGGTAATCAATGGCTGCCGCATTCGTTTTATGGTATTGTTGTAAAGTGTGAATTATGATGCGTCTAGGAATGAACTAAGGAATGACTGTCATCTCACACTTTCTGAGCTCTTAGTTGACGCGTGTCTCCATGACAACAAACGACGCTATAACGTCCACGGCCATGATGCTGTATATGACGGCTTTTAACTTAGAGCCAGTCCGCCCTTAGGCAGGTTACCATGGTTACCCATTCGCCAAACACCACTCAATACTGTCAGCCGTATTTATTGAAAGCACGACGACTTAATCAACGATGACATCATCTTTCCTCAAAAGTGATATACCCCACCATGACGTAATCACACTCTATCCCCCCCCCCCCCAGAGAGTTACATACCACCACCATGACGTAACAACACCAGAAGTGGCACACCCCCCACACCTCGTTGATTGTCTACCCCCCCCTCCTCAACTCAGGTACCCCCAACACCTGTGGGCCCTGATTAAGTTAGACAACTCGTGCTCTTAACAAATCCCCCAAATCCGCGGCAACCCCCCCCCCCCCCCCCCATATGTCGGTGGGCTTTATCTTGTAGACCACACCAGCTGGACAAAGGCGGGACCAAAGCCCCAAGGGTGTGATAAGTAGGGGATCAGCCATTCTTCTCTCCTGTCATAAAAACGTCCCGGCTCTATCTATAAATATACACTGCATACCTAGATAAGGCAGGCCTACACATCGCATGACAGCTCTATTCACCCTGTCCCGCATATCACCCCCCCCCCCCTACACCTGGGCCATTAACGGATTAAAACGGTCCGGTTAATCCCTGTTGACCACCCAAGTGCGCATGTCAGAGACGCTGGACTATCCTGGTTGACGCGTGGAGCGTGGCCCGGCCCTCGGGGCACAAACACTGGATGGACGACTAAGGGGAAACTACTCTCACAATATTATTGTTTTGTCGTTCTTTTATTTTGGAGTTGCTTTTATTTTGAATTATTCGTAGGATGAGTTGTCTCAAGACAGTGGGCCTGTAAGGCTTCAATTATCCTGTATGTAAAGATAGGTTGACAGGCGAGAGAGAGATAGAAAGAGGAAAGGAAATTAAGAGAGAAAAAGAAAATGCAAGAAAAAACAAAAAAAAAATTAAAAAAAAAAAAACAACAAAAAAAAAAAAACGCTTTAATTTTGTGAGGAATTTCCTTATTTTTTTTTAAGTTCGTCGCAATGATATTTTCTCAACATCAATGTTCCACCACGTTTTATTCCACTTTGCTGCTAGTTTCGACATCTGGACTGGGATTGTTCGTATTCAAGTTCGAAAGCTCGTCCGCGAGTTGGGGCAATTATTTACAGGTAATTTAAAGACACCTGTTTAATCCGCACACCACCCCTCATCAGGACAGCGGCACTCCCCCCCCCCCCCCTACACACACCGGGGGAGTGTCAACATTTCACGTAACCAACGGCCAGAGAGAAAAAAAAAACGGAGCAAATATCTGCGGTGACACCGGCCCAGACAACCAGTGGTCAAGTCACTCGCACCGGGGTGTAAGTTTTCCCGCGCGTACTAACAGGCCAGATTTTTTTAAAGTGTCGGCCAAAAAAATAAACCACCGACAGTTTTTTTTTTTTTTTTTTAACATTTGGGTCAGGTGTGTTTTGTAAAGATTTGTCTGATGTAATGATCAAACGAACAAACATCCGTTATTGATTGTAGTTTAGTTGGATTTAGTTTTGTGATACAGGTTTTTAAAATTGGTAATGACACCTCAGAAAAAAAAAACGAGGTTAGCACCATGTATCAGACCACGTGGATAGACTAAAATAAAACAACTATTCTTATCCGATTCTAGAAATTTCTTAATGTCCCGGAAGAAGGACAGCTTGACCTAGCAGGGGAGCGAAATTCACAGAACTGAAAGTCACAGGTACCGTACCAGCTCCGGTCGGTACCGCGCTTAACTAGGCGGTCATGTGACGTATGATAACGTAGAGATTCGCTTGACGTCATGACGCGGCCTGCCTTATCTCACAGCTTACATTGACCGTCCTAGAACGGAACAGACTATTCAAATATTCTGGTGACATTTTTTCTGAAAGATTTTACTGAAGCAGTGGCGTATCTAGGGTTGGTATTTTTGGGTATCAGACCAACCTTGGTGTTATTTCTACCCCCCCCCCCCTTTCTATTAATAAATAGTGCTTCTTACCTCACAAGTGAAAACACTATCTGTTTTATTTCTTTAACTAGTGAGGTAACTAACACTATTTTTTTTATTACTAATTATTATTTAAATTATTACATTAACCTCAATGCAGATACCATTAGTATTGGTGTTATTTCTCCAATCTTATTTATATAGCAAAGACAAAAACAAACAAGCAAATGGCCAACACATTCGATATTCGGTTCTATATTCATCTAAAAAGAAAAGCAATCATTTTAATAACTTATGTCTTCTGTTTTCCTTATATGCTATAGGCATCCAAGTGTTTATATATATATATATATATATATATATATATATATATATATATATATATATATATATATATATATATATATATATATATATATATATATATATATATATATATTATATAAATCAAAAATATTTAACAAATCCCTTAGAATACACAGTGAAGCACTTGATACAAACAATAGAAAGATAATGAATTCAAGTGGCCAAACTTGACAGCCCCAACTGTCTCTACTAAGATAAGGGCCACTCCACCGCCACACCCGCCCACCACAACCACACATTCCCATCCACACACAGAAATTTTTTTGGACCTCTTAAAAAAACTCCTACCAACTGACAGGAACGTTCGATAACTCTCAATTGGTTTTAGGATTAGGCAGATGTTTGAGCATTGTGCAGATGTGCAGCAAATATGCCGGAAAAAAATCTGTTGCACCTTGGACTTCCGGTATTTTCACCCCTCCCCATCCCCTCCACAACTACAATCTGTATCTTTACCCCTGTACCGCCTCTCCCTCTACCCCCCCCCCCCCCCCAACCCACAAGGTACCTGAAAAAACCAGTCACCCAAGAGTTAATCAACTCGCACCGAGCACGTGACGCGGTACGTAATGGGTTAAAGAGTTTTAACTTCACCACCAGATTGCCCATCTGACCATGGCTCAGCTATTTTAAAGAACATTTTATTTATATAGGTGTATATTTTTTATGGATTCTGTATTAGAGAAATGTGTTGAGAACGTACTCTTTACTCACACCTTTTACATCACGCCTGTTTCCAATTCTCTACTTTTTTTTAACCATTTCACGAAAACCCCACAGCTTTATGCTCATGCTCGTCCTTCTGATACATGGTCAGGTTCGTCCTTCTGATACACGGTCAGGTTCGTCCTTCTAATAAGTGATAAGTGGTCAGGTTCGTCTCCACGTGGTTAGGTTCGTCCTTCTGATAAGTGGTCAGGTTCGTCTCCACGTGGTTAGGTTCGTCCTTCTGATAAGTGGTCAGGTTCGTCCTTCTAATAAGTGATAAGTGGTCAGGTTCGTCTCCACGTGGTTAGGTTCGTCCTTCTAATAAGTGGTCAGGTTCGTCCTTCTAATAAGTGGTTAGGTTCGTCCTTCTGATACATGGTCAGGTTCGTCCTTCTGATACACGGTCAGGTTCGTCTCCACGTCCTCAGGTTCGTCCTTCTGATACATGGTCAGGTTCGTCCTTCTAATAAGTGATAAGTGGTCAGGTTCGTCTCCACGTGGTTAGGTTCGTCCTTCTGATAAGTGGTCAGGTTCGTCCTTCTAATAAGTGATAAGTGGTCAGGTTCGTCTCCACGTGGTTAGGTTCGTCCTTCTAATAAGTGGTCAGGTTCGTCCTTCTAATAAGTGGTTAGGTTCGTCCTTCTGATACATGGTCAGGTTCGTCCTTCTAATAAGTGATAAGTGGTCAGGTTCGTCTCCACGTGGTTAGGTTCGTCCTTCTGATAAGTGGTCAGGTTCGTCCTTCTAATAAGTGATAAGTGGTCAGGTTCGTCTCCACGTGGTTAGGTTCGTCCTTCTGATAAGTGGTCAGGTTCGTCCTTCTAATAAGTGGTCAGGTTCGTTTTCACGTTGCCAGGCTCGTCCGTCTGATATATGGTCAGGCTCGCAATTCTGACACGTCCTCAATGTGTTTCAACCCGTTTGTCATACTAAAAGATGTGACACGAGCAAATTTTTTATAACGTAAGGGGATTAAAAGATTAGCCCGATAAAAGCAATTGACGTCTTTAAGGCGGACTGAAGGAGTTTAGTGAAGGAAAAAAAAGGGAGGTAAATATCAGAGATAAATAGTTGGAGATTGTTGGTTCAGAGAAATGCTTGGGGTACTGGGTGGGGTACTGTGTGGTGTTCAAAGGTAAAAAAAAAATGAAATTTAAAAATGTACCAAATTGTTTCAAAGTAATGTTTGTTTCCCTATCTACATGCATGTTTCAAGTTTTAAGCTGAATAGACGGATATTCTTCTTCTTCGTTCTTAATTTTTTAATGTTGGAAGTGATTCCCTCCAACACAATTAAGTATTACGTGTAAGCTTATTATGCGCCATATATGCCATTGACTCCAATTTCAGCCTGCTTTTCTCGTTGGATTTGCTTCCATAGCCTTTGTCCAACCAAGAACAAACTACAAGGCAGAAGTTGTTTTTGTTTAGAGTTGCGTCTCCGAGAAGAGTGGCTGTCCCCAACTATCGTGCCCGAGGGTTCACGCATGAGGAAGATAAAAAAGATCTCACTTGCTTCTGTGACCTCGGCATATGAAGGCATATTGTGGGCAGTACCATGCCCAGCCGCCTTTACTTTCCCTATCGTGAACCAGGTACCCATCAGAGCTGGGTGGTCTCAGGTACGACTCCGTTTAGCTGTAATCTGCTCCACAACCCAACCACTCTAATTTACCTCGGGTGCAACTGAAACATCGTAGAGCGACTGTAGTTAAATAAATGCAAAAATAACAGGTGTAATAATACGAGAAAGAAAACACAACAACCCATCAAAGAATAAATTTAGCCGATAGTTTTTTTTTTTTGACGAGTGAAATCAGACTGAACTTTTACAGAACCATTATTGCCTAAGCATAAACTTACATCAATAAAAAGTAATGTCTTGTCATAACGTCGTGTAATCCAACTTTAGTAAAAATACAAAAGCCACAAGGATTGTAAATTTTTAAAGAAATAAGTCACAATAATTGTGTAATTAAACTTTTTCTAGAAAATAGCCACAATAATTGTGTAATTAAACTTTTACAGGAAAATAGCCACAATAATTGTGTAATTAAACTTTTTCTATAAAATAGCCACAATAAATATGTGATTAAACTTTTTCTATAAAATAACAACAATAATTGTGTAAATGAACTTTTACATGAAAACAACCACAATAATTGTGTAATTAAACTTTTTCTGGAAAACAGCCACAATAATTGTGTAATTAAACTTTTTCTAGAAAACAGTCACAATAATTGTGTAATTAAACTTTTTCTAGACAACAGCCACAATAATTGTGTAATTAAACTTTTTCTAGAAAACAGCCACAATAATTGTGTAATTAAACTTTTTCCAAAAAACAGCCACAATAATTGTGTAATTAAACTTGTTCCAAAAAACAGCCACAATAATTGTGTAAATAAACTTTTTCTAGAAAATAGCCACAATAATTGTGTAATTTCCATTCGTCTTAAGCTGAGGAACACCACGTGTGGCCCCACCCAGGGGACACAGGTGTCGGACCGTGCTCGTAAATTGTTTAACTAGCACGTAAGCAAACTCGGTACAGCGCCACACAGCCATGACACCCCCCCCCCCCCACACACACACATCCCCACACACCCTCACACACAGTCCCACACAGTCCCATTACCTGCAGGTGTTTTAATTAATATTTCAACAGACAAACGGCAGACAAAAAAAAGCAGACTAACTAACGCCAGTTAAGAAAACCTTCCCGCTCCTCACCTTCTTTGAGTGTGGGATAAATCTTAACGGGTCGTCCAAGAATGACGTCACATCCCGAAGAGATGCCTGGAAGAAACTCTGTCTGTGATGATGTTTGGCGAAGGTGGGAATGGAGGAGGGGTGGTGTGTGGTTGGTTCATTTAACTAATTTTATTTAGCTAAAGCAACTTTTTAAAACCAACTTTTAACCATCTCCTTTAGCCAGCAAATGTAACCAGCTTATTTAACAATTTCTTTTAATTTAACCATCATATTTAACCATTTCATTTAACCATCTCATTTGACCATTACATTTAACCACCACATTTAACCAACTCATTTAACCATCCCATTTAACTAACTAATTTAACCATCCCATTTAACCAACCCATTTAACCACTTCATTTAACAGTTTCGTTAAGCCACTTCATTTAACCATTTCAATTTACCATCCCATTTAACCATTTCATTTAACCATCTCATTTAACTAACTCATTTAACCATCCCATTTAACCAACCCATTTAACCATCCCATTTAACCATCTCATTTAACCATCCAATTTAACCATCCCTTTAACCATCTCATTTAACCATCTCATTTAACCATCTCATTTAACCATCCCTTTAACCATCTCATTTAACCATCCCATTTAACCATCCCATTTAACCATCTCATTTAACCATCCCTTTAACCATCTCATTTAACCATCCCATTTAACCATCCAATTTAACCATCTCATTTAACCATCCCATTTAACCATCTCATTTAACCATCTTATTTAACCATCTCATTTAACCATCTCATTTAACCATCCCATTTAACCATCTCATTTAACCATCTCATTTAACCATCTCATTTAACCATCTCATTTAACCATCCCATTTAACCATCCCATTTAACCAACACATTTAACCATTTCATTTAAACATCCCATTTAACCATCCCATTTAACCAACTCTCCCTGGCCAAGGGACATCTGTTGGCCAGCGCAAACTTTCAGAAATGAAAGCCAAAATTTTTTTTTTTAAATGCCAGAATTTTGTTTGATTATTTCAGCGTGCTGACCAGATGTTTTGTAGCCTGGTGCCTTCAGTGTAACGCGGCTTGGCTGGCAGTGCTAGCATGGGAGGTGTGTGTGTGTGTGGTGCTGATGGGGAGTGGGGGTGAGGGTGTGTGTGTGTGTGGGGGGATATATTTAACCATGCGAGGAAAGAAACAGAACTCTGTTACGAGAATTTGAGGAACTAAAGTAGTAAAGACAAGGGAGGTCATTCACATATACACCCTGGAGATAACATTTTTAATGTCTATATAGTCGTATAGACACCATTATTACCACGTGAAAAGGGGTATGGAGTGGGGGGAGGGGTTAAATAGGAGGTAACGCAAGTGGAGGTAAACAGATGGTCAAATGATGTGTTCCTTAAGGCGCAGGGTGGTGGGGTAGGGGGTGGGGGTGTGTGGAATTTGTGTTTTATTTATTCGGCCCTCTATCAACAGTCACAGGCGAGTTGTATTATTCTCTAGTAGTGCCGCACCTGCGGGTGAGGCTTGACATGTTGGTGCTACCACGTGATGGCCGTATCACGTGATGCGGTCACGTGGGTCGGAGCGTTAGGCACACAGGGGATGGGCACACTCGCGGACACAGAGACACACAGGCATAGACACCGAGACACAGACGAGCGGATATACGTCATGCACATTGACACACAGGCATAGAGACACAGACTGGCGGATATACGTCATGCACATTGACACACACACACACACGCTCAGACACACTCAGACACACACAGACACATATAGACGGACATGCATGCACATACATCGAGGTAGATAAGATAGACACCGACATCCACACTCGGATACAATGACACACTCAGACACATACAGACACCCATATTGACGGACGTGCATATACATTGATACACATATAAAGACACATAGACACTCACACTGGGACACACGGACCCTTACTCTCAGACACATGAACACATAGACACACACTCAGACACACACGCACATACACTCAGACAGACACAATATGACACACATAAACACAAACACATTTTAAACGGAAAACTAAAAATATCTAATAAATATAGATATAAACGGTACCGTTTTACATAATATCACCCCCCCCCCTCCATTTAAACACCTATACGATACGCCTAAGAAAGAATTACAAATCTATTTCTGGAAAGATGGGGGGGGGGGGAGGTGGATTTCAATTTTAAAAAGTTACTGCAGGTGTGTAAAGTTTCATATCTCATCATCTCATTTTCTACCTCACCATATCTCCCCCACCACTTTCCTTATACCCTCACCCCTTACACACACACACTCCCTCACACACCCGTGTGCTCTACCCCCCCCCCCTCCCCCCACCCATAACATAAGAACACCGACATGCACTTATGTTTGAGTGCCATCTTAAATTACTCCAATATGTTACTAGCGTATGTTTAGCATCGCTCCGTGCTTATGGCCCAGCCTCAGAACAGATTTGCTTCGCCTTCAAACCCAGGCATCTCAATTTTCTACTCCCTCTCTAACATCTCCCTCCCTCTCTTCCTCACATTCTCTCTCTCTCTTGATATTATCCTTTCTCTAGAGCTTTATATTACACCCTCACACCTCTTTTAATCTCCTCCTGTGGCTATCAATCCTCATCTCAATCTACTTCTCAATCACCCCTACTCTACTTCACCCCTCATCTCATCAGCCTGTCAATCCTCAATCTACTTCTCAATCACCCCTACTCTACTTCACCCCTCATCTCATCAGCCTGTCAATCCTCAATCTACTTCTCAATCATCCCTACTCTACTTCACCCCTCATCTCCTCAACCTGTCAATCCTCAATCTACTTCTCAATCCTCCCCCACCCCTACCATTCAACTTCTCCTCTCTTTAACCTCTCTGTCTCAACTGCTCACTCTTCCTCAACACATTTCGATCCTCCGCAAACTTTCAATATCAGTGGTGGACTGGCTATGCCCAAGAGGCCCGAGAGATTATAAAAATGGGCCACAAACCTCAGATTCAAATTTTCATTGCGTATTTTTTTTCTCTCCATAAGTGCCTGAATTTTACATGAAGGAATGGACACAAAAAAAATAATAATTAATAAATCAAAACATAAATACGACTATAACAGCACTTTTCCTGTGGGCCACCGAGATTTTTTTTCCTAATGGCCCACCGAAATTTTTCCCTGATGGCCCACCGAAATTTTTCCATGATGGCCAACCGAAATTTTTCCCTGATGGCCCACCGAAATTTTCCCTGATGGCCCACCGAAATTTTTTCCTGATGGCCCACCGAAATTTTTCCCTGATGGCCCACCGAAATTTTTCCCTGATGGCCCACCGAAATTTTTCCATGATGGCCAACCATGACTTTTTACATGGGGCACTCTGCGATTGTTCCCTGTTGACCTATGGACCAGTCCACCCCTGGTCACTACCGAGAAACTAAAGCTAGCCCTAGCTAAAAAAAATGTTTTCTTTGGTATCTCCCAAATACATTTTAGAGGGTTTCAATCCAACTCCTTGGTTTGACAAGCACTTTTATAATATCACCGTCATGAGTCAGTACCACCTCAATCACCCGCCTCTCTTCATGCACGGTACTCATTAGTGCTGAGTGAACTCAGTGATGTTATATATTAACCAGAGACACTAGACCACAAACGAATTTCTGATTTTGTTTTTATAAATTTTCTAACTAAAAAAATTTGTTCTCGATTTAAAACAAAATACAACTTAGAAGACTTAACGCGTACAACAGAAAAGTGTAAGCTATAAATAGCAGAAACAATCACGTGACAAAAATCGCGTTTGAAAAAAAATGGATGCGAATTAGAAAACGATCAATATGCTATAGCATGCGTTATGCGATCATTATCATGCATCAGGCGTCACTTTAACTGCTCACCTACCAGCTACACCCCAATCCTACCGTCACCCCCCCCCCCCCACCCCCATCCCCCCACACCTCCCGTTCTTTACCTTCGTGCTAAACACACATTTGTGATCACTTCGCCATCTGCGGGAACCCACTCAAGGAGTTTGGTGCGTCCTGGGTATGGGTGGAACCAAGTAAACAACATACTCCATGGCTACATGGGCGGAGATGGGGGGGGGGGGGATTGGGGGGTAGCCGTATTATGGGGTGGGGGGAGGAGATTGGGGGTAGCCGTATTATGGGGTGGGGGGAGGAGATTGGGGGTAGCCGTATTATGGGGTGGGGGGAGGAGATTGGGGGTAGCCGTATTATGGGGTGGGGGGGGGGGGAGGAGATTGGGGTAGCCGTATTATGGGGTGGGGGGGAGGAGATTGGGGGTAGCCGTATTATGGGGTGGGGGGGAGGAGATTGGGGGTAACCGTATTATGGGGTGGGGGGGGAGGAGATTGGGGGTAGCCGTATCATAAGGTGTGGGGGGGGGTGGTGGGGGAAAGACTAGTTAGGGTTAGCGTGTAATCGGTGTAAGGTTTATATAATGTCTCGCTCGGTGGATTTTTCTGGACATGTATTTTGTTGTTTTACTTTGGCAGAATTAAAAAATATGGAATGTCTAAATGGCATTTTGACGATGCATGTGTGTGTAAAGTGGGGGAGGGGAGGGGGGAAGGGTATTAATGCAATATTTTGAGCTCTTAGTAACAGCGTCTCACACCAAGTCTTGTTCGTGTCTCAAGTCGTGTCTTGGTCACGTCTTGAGAGTGTTTTGGACGTGGCACCTACATATTTTTTCATGTCTTGTGTGGCACTGTCTTGTACTATGTCTTGTAGTGTCTTTGACTGTTAGAGAGTGTCTTTGTCTTGGACAGTTATTAGGACCGTGCCTTGGATAGTGTCTTTGTCTTAGATCACATCTTCCCCTATTAGAGCCGTGTCTTGTCTTGGATAATGTCTTTGTCTTAGATCACATCTTCCCCTATTAGAACCGTGTCTTGTCTTGTATAGTGTCTTTGTCTTAGATCACATCTTCCCCTATTAGAACCGTGTCGTGTCTTGGATAGTGTCTTTGTCTTAGATCACACCTTCCCCTATTAGAACCATGTCTTGTCTTGGATAGTGTCTTTGTCTTAGATCACATCTTCCCCTATTAGAACCGTGTCTTGTCTTGGATAGTGTCTTTGTCTTAGATCACATCTTCCCCTATTAGAACCGTGTCTTGTCTTGGATAGTGTCTTTGTCTTAGATCACATCTTCCCCTATTAGAACCGTGTCTTGTCTTGGATAGTGTCTTTGTCTCTCTGAGACACAATATCTTTTCGTCTTGGACATTATCTTAGACCATGTGATGGACTGCGCCATGAATTTTTCGTGTGTGATGATTCAAATAACATACCCCAGAATCATACGCCCATAATCATATACATGTCTTGACCACTTGACGTATGTTATGGACGGTTGGCCTCGACCACTCTGTGTATGGTCGTTTGACTCTCGACTGCTCAAAAAAACATGACGTTCAAATTAAGAAAATTATTGTTTTGAATCAATAACATTACGTTTTAATCAACTTTGTAAAACAATTTTTTTTTTAAATCGAAATAATAACACTTAATTTGGCCGAATAGTCGTTGACGTCACGATAATTTGTTCTCAGAAAGAATCTACCAGATTGAAACTGTCAAGAACTAAATTTATACGCGTCTTTTCAATATTGATACAGCTTACTTAACTGTGGATCTGTAATTATATTGCATACAGTTTCAATCGCTAATATACTAACTCGGGGCCCAGGGCCCTAGAGTATGGTCGGCCCTATTCTGAAACCCACCTTCTTGTATTAAAACAAACTTAAAGAAATAAAAAGTTAAATTAATTATTATTTAAAAAAAAGCTTAATTAATTAATTTAGTTAATTACACAAGCGTTGAACAACGCGAAGTCGTGAAATAATAAACATGGCTTAACACTTTTTGTTGATTAATTAAGATGATAATGAGATTAGATCATATGTGCTATAACATGACAGGTGAAATTAAAAACAGCAATTCACCGAGTGTGTTTGTGTGTGTGTGTGTGTGTGTGTGTGTGTGTGTGTGTGCGTGCGGGAGGGGGGTATATACATGATGGTGCAGTGGCGTATGCGTGTGTGGGAGAATCTCATGGTGTTGGAGGGTTGTTGTAAAGGGTGTGGTCAGCTTCCTTGTGGGGCTGGTCAAGGTATGGAAGGGCTGGACAAGGATTCACGTTTGTCAAGTATACTTTCACGTAAGGGCAGATATTATGTGGGCAGATGATATGTGGGCAGATGATATGTGGGCAGATGATATGTGGGCAGATGATATGTGAGCCATATGCATAGGAAGAGTTTGTGTATGCAGTGGAATATACTTTTCTGGTTTTAAAAACATAAACATCAGAGTAGGATGGAGTAGAGTCAGGTACCCATCAGAGTTGGGTGGAGTCAGGTACCCATCAGAGCTGGGTGGACTAAAGTCAGGTACCCATCAGAGCTGGGTGGAGTCAGGTACCCATCAGAGCTGGGTGGACTAGAGTCAGGTACCCATCAGAGCTAGGTGGAGTAGAGTCAGGTACCCATCAGAGCTGCGTGGAGTAGAGTCAGGTACCCATCAGAGCGGGGCGGACTAGAGTCAGGTACCCATCAGAGCTGGGTGGACTAAAGTCAGGTACCCATCAGAGCTGGGTGGAGTCAGGTACCCATCAGAGCTGGTTGGACTCAGGTACCCATCAGAGCTGGGTGGACTAGTCAGGTACCCATCAGAGCTGGGTGGAGTCAGGTACCCATCAGAGCTGGGTGGACTAGAGTCAGGTACCCATCAGAGCTGGTTGGACTCAGGTACCCATCAGAGCTGGGTGGACTAGTCAGGTACCCATCAGAGCTGGGTGGACTAGAGTCAGGTACCCATCAGAGCTGGTTGGACTCAGGTACCCATCAGAGCTGGGTGGACTAGAGTCAGGTACCCATCAGAGCTGGTTGGACTCAGGTACCCATCAGAGCTGGGTGGACAAGTTATATACATTCTACAGAAAGAACACAAAAATCTTCAATAGAAAACGACTTTCCGTATAATCAACTGTATGTTTACGAAAACATCTCCTGTAATTTCTGTCGGAAAATGTTGCGCCATCTGTGTGATGTAATGCTTAGATCATTTTACACGCATTGGATAAAACATTCGCCCCATGTCACGGTGACCCCTCTACCACAACACGATTGGCGGTCTTGGTCTCCAGTGTACTGGAAATTAGAAAGGAAAAAAAAAGAGCAGGCTAATTTGGCATGGGCGTTAAAATACAGTAAATTATTGCTTTTTTAATTTTTTTTTTAATAAATTGTATGAGAAAGAAGGGTATATGGTGCTCTGTCAATTGTATTGGATGGGTTGGGTTGCCAGAGTTAGGGAACTTGGTTTGGGTGACCGCCCCTGTTTTCGTCATCGACTAAGTCGATTAGATATCAGGAGTTGTGGAACTTGGTTGTGCGGAAGTGTAACAACTGTACAAAAGTACATACACAATCACACACACGCAGTAAGCGATCACACAAACACATACACACACATAAGCACTGTATTACTCAGCTAGAAAGATGTTTGCAATTTTTTTTCAGAACGCAAAAAAATGCATCATTATCATTTATCAAAATCATGCGTTCACCTTTTATAAATTCTTTCTATATTTAAATGCTTAATTAAATTATTTCACGCATATTACGTAATCGTATTAGAAAAAAAAACAAGTAACGATTATCTTGTTATAAAAATAACCTAAATTTAAAAATCCAACCCAAAGTAAAATATTTTAAAATGAAACATCCGCCTAGTTCTTGTTTCCTAATGAGGTGTTAATCTCAACATTAGCGTGTAGCACTAAGGTTTGGAGCGGGGTTGTGTTGAAGCTTAAAGATGGCGTCATGATAACGACCGTAACAAAATAAAACTCGCATTTGTCGTAAAAAGAAAAAAAAGAGAATTTTGAAGAAAAAAATCTAATTTTGCAACGGCAGACGGGTTTTGATGTGTTCTTAATTATATTACTGGAGCTAAATCGGATCAAACTTGAGATGGGAAATGTTGTATCGTGGTTTTATAAGGGGTGGGGGAGCTCAGGGATTTGGGGCGTGAGGGCGGGGGGGGGGGAGGTCCAGGGATCTGGGCGTGTAGAGGCGGAGGGGGGGGGGAGCTCAGAGATTTTGGCGTAAGGGGCGGGGAGGGGTTTCACGGATTTGGGGCGTAGCGTACGGGGTGGGGGGGGGGGGGGGAGTTTCAGGTATCTGGACGTGAGGGAATGGGGCGAGTTCAGGGATTTGGGGGATGGGTTGGGGGGGGGGGGGGCGGGGGGTTCAGGGATCTGGGCGGGGATGGAGGAATGGTTTGTGGGGGAATCACAATATTTTGTTGGCGTAGTTATTTTTAAAATTATTTAAAGCATTTCGTTCAACCGTTATCGCTACATTGAACAGTTAGTAAAGATGATATCGATAATTAAACTTAGACCAAACTGTAAACTGATGAGTATCGTGTAACTTGTATTAAAGTCATATTTAAACCTAGTCGCAGCGTCAAGACCTACTGGACTTAACCTCGATCCAAATGCTTGATATAATTAGGAACCTTCTAGTAGATACATTATGGTAGGGACTGATAGTGGACATGCAGTAGCTCAGTTACCCTGTCGGACGAAACGCAGATGAAGTAGAGTTCACCTATCTTTGTAGCCACGGCATCTGAAGGGATGGTGTGGTCAGCCGCCGGTAACGTTTGTCAGGTATCCATTTTCAAGGGACGGGATTTGAACTCGAGATTTGCAGGTTAGCAGTGGTACCCTCTGTCGTCCCACCTGCACCAGTTTAGTCAGTTTAAAATGCACTACTTCGCTGTTACTTCGAACACGTTAGTAACATGTGGTATGTGCAGTGTTTCTTCCAGACTTTTTTCTCCGGGGGAGGGGGGGGCACTTGAAATCTTCGGGGGGGCGGTAAACTTTCTTCGGGGGGGGCGGACACTGTTAAAAGTATATATTTTCTATATAAATTATATAAATTTCATTTCGTTCGGGGGGGGGGGGGGGGGGGCGGTAAAAATTTAAAAATTTTTTCGGGGGGGGGGGGCCTTAGCCCCCCCCCCCCCCCCGAAGAGATGCCTGAAAGAAACTCTGGGTATGTGTGTTTAGGGACAGCTGATTGGCTTGCCCAAGTGATGAA